>NC_056747.1:364233419-364533419 GCF_019279795.1 Protopterus annectens | reverse complement strand
TAGCCATATACAAAAATATAATAAGGGTGTAAAAGGAAAAACGATGATAAATCCAAGAGGTATGCAGTAAGGGAATTAAGGTTATAGGTAATCATTTGAAAATAATATGGTATTATTAGATTAGTGGCTAAAAGGAGAAATTGTGTATGTGCAGGGGGCCTCCGATCTGAGGAAGAAACTAGTGCAGGAAAAAAAAAAAAACGAGAAACGTGTATGTACAAGGGACTTCAGATCAAAGGAAGAGATGGTACAGAAGAAGAAAGTAGTAGAGGAGGGATGTAGTGATCTAGAGGGAGGGAGGGTGTAAAAGGGAGAGCTTATAGATGTAGTAAGTTATAGAAATAGGAAAGGTCTTGTAGATCAGACATAGTGGTAAAGTGGGAATAGGGAGGGGTTAAGTAGGGTGGTTGCAGGTACATATAGGGTTGTTATGGAGCTACAGTATCGGGTCATGTTTGAAGTTAGAAAGGGAGGTATGGCTTCTGATTTAGAGTGGAAGATTGTTCCAGATGAGGGAGATGGAGTGTTTATAGAGTATTTTACCTATGTTCTTATTGGGTCTTTAGACTTGTAGTAAGTGTTTATTGGAGCTGCGCAGGGAATGGGGAGGGGTGTAACAGGAGATCGGGTTGGACAGAGATGGACAGTCAGAGTTAGAGTTAAGAATTGTAAAAGCTTGGATTAGCTGACTTTTGGCCAGATGGTGTGGGAGTTCAAGCCAGTGTAGTTTGTGAGAGCTGTGCAATGATGGGATTTATAGGAGCTGCTGGTGACCAATCTAGCAGTTTAGTTGTAGGTTTGGTCAAGCTTTGTCAGCAGGTTATTTTGTAGATTAGAAAATAGAGGGAAGCCATAGAGAAGGGCAGGGAGGAGATAGGATTGGGCTAGCAGCAGTTTTGAGTTGGGGGTCAGGAATTTGCTATTTCTGTAAAGCGGGCCCAGTTTTTGATGTGTTTTCTTTATGAACTCTGAGGAAATGTTTAGCTTGTATATTTGCACAAGTGGGTTGCATGGAAGGTGCGTGCAAAATGACAACAAGGATACAGATAAGGTTGAGGAGACTGAGAAGAGACAGTCTTGCTGGATTTATGTGGAAGTGGTTGTGCTGGACGTCAAAGCTGTGGAGAAGAGAAGAAACAATATTGAGCAGACCAAGACCCAGAAGGGAGAGCAGGCTTCAGGGGTAGTTAGCCTTGCTATACTGTATAGGATGCTTGTCAGTGCCTGTGACTGCCACACTGGCTGTGAGAATGAGAACTTTTAAGACAGGTGGAGGTGTGGCTCCCTTCCCACACCCCACCCAGTAAAATTATTATGTAAAAACGAGGTATCATCTTTTAGTTCAACCAGATATAAATAAGGTATTGTCATCACTATGTTTTAAAAGTCCCTTGCAGCACCATAAGTCTTGAAAAAGGACAAGTCTTAGCTTCTTATGTTGCATGCACTAAGTGGCAAGTAAATGTTGCTAGGTGTGTTTTATTATGAAAGGCCAGAAAATTATATTTGAAACAGTGTTGTGTATTGTTCTAGGTGGTTGTCCTGAAAGCGGAAATATCCTGAGTTGTCGATTAAATCCCTGCAGCAAGCCATGCTACAGAGTTATGAATAAGAAAGTGATGTCCCCAAGGGGAAGATGTAACTAATGCATAGCCTCATCCTGCGTGATGTAATGTTCTATATTAAGGTCTCGGAAAACAGGTCTTAACTTTGATCTGTATTATAAGCATTTGTGCTTGTTATTTTTAGGTTGTTAGGTTTGGTTGAAGTTTTAGTGTTTCATGTTAGAGAGAACTTTTCTCCCGATAGTTATTTTTATTTTATTACGCATTTTCCATACTGCAGAACATTTCTGTCCATGTCTTCATTTAAAGAACATAGTTATACTTTCTTGCTGTAAAGGTTTTACCCCCCCCCCTCAACACACACACAAAGAAGGACTAAGGAGGTATTTGTTTTTGTTTCTGTACTTTTATGTCAGAATTTTGGCAGAGGGCTGTGTTCTTTCATGTATTTTACAGTAAAGCAGCTGAGATTTGATGAGGGTTGTGCCGTGTAGCTTGGTAAAGCAGTGAAGATCATCAAGCCAACAGCCATTCTTAAAAACAAACCTGTTCACACCTGTGTTTTTCTTTTAATTCTACGGCTGACTAAGTCTGGGGATGTAAGCAGAGTTTTTATCCTCCCAATATTAAAAATTATTTAGTTCAACAAGCCCCCCTCGAACCAAGCGCATCAAAACCAATCCCTGCCCATGGTTCTCAAAAGATACTAAACTAGCCTTGCACCAAAGGGACAAAAAATGGAAACAATATCAAAAACATAAAAACCCTAACACCCTCCTAGAGTATAAGCAACTACAAAACTCCACACACAAAAAAAATAAATAAATAATTAAAGACTGCAAAGCCCTCTACTCCAAACTCCAGTCCTTGTACTCAACAAATCCCCCAAAAATCTGGGACACCATCACATTCATGCTGCATCCTGGCAACAGAGAGAACCCCTGCCCAGACCCCAACCTCTCCAATCTTGAAACAGCCAGCCAGTTCAACTCATTCTTCATAGACTGCATACCTAAACTATCAGCCTCCTTTTCACCCCCCTCCTCCACCACCACCCCTTCCCGCCCCAACCACCACTCCAATCATCAACTTTCCTCCACATCTTTCTGCCTCAAGACTATCTATCCCCACAAGCACTATAAAAAGACTTCTCCTCAAACTCAAACCCTGTCACAATGCACCTGACAACCTTCCTGAAACAATCTACATATAGCATTGCCTTATCCCTTATCCCATCTCTATTCTTATAAATAGATCCATACAAGAATCATACGTGCCACGCTTACATCATCCCCTTCCACAAAGGTGGCAGAAATACTGATATCACCAACTTCAGGCCTATTGCCATCCTTTCCCCTCTTTCTAAAATACTAGAGAAAACAGTGCAAGCACAACTCATGGCACACCTAACACTAAACGATCGCCTCTCCCCTACCCAACACGGCTTCCTCCCTGGCCACAACACCATGACTGCCATTCTTTCCTTTATTGAACCCATAAACCTCGAACACGACTCAGGCAAGTTCATATCCACACTATTTTTGGATATGTCAAAGGCCTTTGTCAGCATCTCACACACCCTACTTATTTCACAACTCTCCACCCTATACCTCTCTTCCACTGTCATCGCCTGGTTTTCTAGCTACTTGTCCAACTGCCAACAAGCTGTCCAATGGAAAACTTCAGCCCCTCCCCCTTCCTTCCCACACCCACAGCTGTCCCACAAGGTTCTGTTCATGGCCCTCTTCTCTTCAACCTATTCATTAACAACTTTCACCAATCCATCCCAGACTCCTCTATGCAGATCAACAGTCATCTGCTCAGCCTTCTCCCCCTCCAAGCTCCTAGCAAAAACCCAACTAGCTTTCTCCAAAACAGAAACCTGGATGCAGTCTAACCACCTGGCACCAAATACAAATAAAACCAAACTAATATATTTTTTTTCCACCTACCAAAAACTCCATTGACAAATCCACATTCACCATACAGGGCCAAAACAACACCCTGCTTGAAATTGTTCCCAACACCAAGCTTCTTGGCATCATTATTGATGAATAACTAAAACTTGACACCCACATCCACTCCACAATCAAGAGAATCCATCAAAAGTTAGGTCTCCTCTACAGGCACAACTGCTTCCTAAGCCCCTCTACCTGTCATACTCTTGCATCCACCTTCCTACTCCCCTCCCTTATGTAGGGTGCCCTTCTTTTCACCAATCTCCATCTTGACCTTCAGTCCAAACTTGAGTCCTTCTACCACAAGATCTCCAAATTTGCAACCAATTCAAAAAACTCATCCCACCACCGCTACTCCCTCCTCATCCTCAACTGGCTTGAACTACCCAACTACCTTAGTTACCTACAACTCACCATTGCCCACAAGCTCATCTTTAAACCTGTCAACTGTCCAGCTGTTGCTACTTCCTTAAAACCTTACATTCCCAACCGCTCACTCAGATCCAGAAACCAAAATCTCCTTCAGGTCCACAAACCTGCATGACCTCCTGGCCATCTACTGCTGTCCCACTCCTTAGCCAAATAGTGGAACTCTCTCCCCACACACCTACGCAACCTACCTAACCATACAAATTTCAAATCTCAGCTACTCTCTCATCTTTCTTCCAAATGGGAATGCCTTTGCCACTCTCCAACTTAAACCTCTCTCCCCCCTCATTCTACCTTGCACTGACTCATCCAACTACCTCTACCATTACTTCATCCCACCCAAAACAATCCCTCCCCCTACTAAAAACTAATTTTCTCTATAATATCTATTGTACTATACTCTTAAATCTCAAATATACTATAACCCTCTCCATGCATAATATTTTCCTAACCTACTAATGGCTAGTAGCTATATATTTTGAAATGTTAAACCTACAATTGAGTTTATAACAAAAATATTCACTTTATGTAATTGTTGAAATTTCTGTATTGAATTATGTCTTTTCATTTTTGTAACATTGTGACAAGCCAATTGCAAATATCATGGAGCTTATCTGTAAATGTTTAATTAGCTGTATGAACTATGTCCTTTTATAACATGTGAAATGTAACTTGCAATTATTGTGGAGCTTTTCTCCCCGGGCCTCCACTGAAAACGGGCTCTTCTTGGCCCAGTGGACTTTTGTACTGACTTCAGTTTTTTAGCTGCAAATTAAAAGCAAAGAGTGGCTTACATAGATAGGGCAGCTACATGGCCAAGTAAGAATGAATAGAAGCCTGTAATAGAATGATTTAAATAGAGATGCCTGTTAGAAAATAAGTATTCAGATAGGGTAGCTTGAAATCCTGTTGAGAAAGGGTTCAAATAGAGAAAAAAGAAATCTGTGGAACATCTGTTTAAAACATTTCAGTTTGTAGGAGTGTATATAAGATACTTGGTTTGAAATACATGACTAACATACATTTTATTGATTTTGGTTAGGTATTGTTAGACTAGGCTATGTACAAATTCCTTTGTTGCTACTCAAGTTCCCGTTAACCTGTCAGATGTTTATTAAATCAAACAAGCAGAACCCACTTGAACTAGAGAGATCTAAGTAGTTGCTAAATTAAAAAAAGGGGGGGGGGGTCCAAAAAGGGAAACAAGATGAGGCAGAAGAAAAATTGTGAAGTGGTTAACTCGCTCAGCTTGTGGGGTAGGTTTTTGAACTTGGTGTTTTGGATTGGCAGAGGATGTTAGGATATGTACAAGAATATGGGAGTTATGGGGGGGGAGCTGAGTTGGCCAGTCGGGTAAGAAAGGACAGAGGGTGGAGAACAGATATGTGGTGACACTTGGAGGACTACAGACAAGATGAGGTGTGGGGGCTGGGGGCAGGCACATGAGGTCAAAGGGATTGATGAAGCAGAGGCGAATGTGGGTAAGGTAGAGGGTGGCGTTATGAAGTGGTAACGCCAGAGACGGTTTTGCAGATGGCAGCACCAAAGCTAGACCGGAAGTGAATTGGGAGGGAGTGGCACTCCTCTAGAGGTGTGGAGGCAGTTGCAGTAGCACAATGCTGGGCTGCATACAGAGACCTGATCAGGCCGTGCAGTAAGGATTGCATGCATTTCTGGAAGCTGTACAAATAGAAGGATTGCAGGTTGTTGGAGTGCAGAAGAAAGCCACTACAAGGGTAGAGTGGATGAGTATGAACCTGCATCACCTAGGACTAGATGAAGTAATCTTTTCACTTGATGCATGAAGACATGGGAAGTGTGGTGGGGGTGTGCAGGGTCTTTTCAGAGATGTGCAAAGGGGTCACCTTGAATGGAAAAGATAAGGAAGGAAGGGGACACAGGCAGCAGATTATAGCGACCAACTGTTCCCTGGTTTTGTATTGGTGCTTCTACCTTTGTCAGTATTTTGGGTTGGAGCAGATACATTGAATGGGAGCTTCAAAGGCTGTCTCTGTTGTCAGTGGTTTTACTATCCAGGTCCTTTGTGTTTATATATTTAAATTTTGAAAGAATCGTGATGTTTGAGCAGCTGAGTTTAATGATGAGTTTACAAACACAATTACTACAAGTACATTAACCAGAAGTATGTCCTCAAATTCATTTTCAGGGAACTTTAAGTTTATTTAACAGCTAGTCTTTAAGATGCCTTGGAGCCAGTCTGGTCAGGTGTGTTACTGCATCACCCATGAGTGCACCCTTTCAAGTCGCATGCTAGCAAAGACATCAAACACTGGCAGCGACATAGCACTCTTAAACATGTTATTTCTGCGTACAATGAAATGCATAAGTATAAACACTACAAAACAATTAGACATCATTGAGTCAGAATGGCGGAAATTGTTCACGGAGACCTTGTACAGCCATGTAAATGGCTGTATAAAGATTGCTGTACCTACTTGAAGTAACAAGTCTAAAAACAAACCACACTGGTGGAATCCTAACCTTTAATAGGGTATGTAACAAAAGGAAAAAAGACCTGGCTAAAATCAGGAAAATCAACTCCCACAATTATAGGAGCTCTGTAATTAAACTAAATAGTAAACTTCGGAGGACTAATTAAGTCCAGCAAGGCCAGTTAGAAGGTCAAGATAGCCTCACAGGCTAAAGATAATGGCCTTCTACAGCTGTATCTGAAACCTCAGTGGCAGCACACACCAGTATGCCAAACTAGTGGTCAGTGGTGTCGCCTTCATTGGGCAGAGCAACATAGTGAATTTGTTGGCAGGCAAATTTAGCTCAAACTGTATCCCCCTCTCCCCAGTGCCCTCCCAAAACTGTCCATGGGGAGCAGGACCTGGTGCCACTCACTTAGGCTGAAAACACAGTCTAAATGGGCCCAAACAGTATCCCTGGATGCCTCCTGAAAAGTTTGAAGCTTGACCTGTCAAGACCACTTGAGTCACTTTTCTACTGTAGCCTCAAAGCAGGATTTGCAGCATGAGATTGGAGGCCTGCAACTGTTATTCCACTTTACAAGGGTGAAGCATCAACACAGGCAACCTTAAGACACTGGACCCAACCCAGTTTTCCTTTGGTAGGGGAAGGTCATGACTACTAAACCTAGTAGAGTAGACTTCTTTGAGAAGGTCGCCAATGTAATGGAGGAGGGGGAAATGGTGCATACCTTCTACCTGGACCTACCTAAGGCATTCAATACAGTACCCCACTTGGGTATAGTTGACAAACTCACTAAACTGGGCATAAACCCATAAGTAACTCACTGGAATGCTAGCTGGCTCACAGACAAGGCTCTAGGAAGTCAGGATTGATGATACCACCTCCATTGAGAGACTGGTCACCTGCGGGGTACCTCATGGCTCCACACTGGGCCTGCTCATATTTGGCATCTATGTCTCAGAGGTAAAGGCTAATGTCAAGGGCCTTTGGCTGACCAAGTTCACAGATAACTGTGACTCGGGAGATGTCCTAAATTCCCTCCATGGTATAAACATATTGCAAGAGGGTTTAAAACTGATAAATGACTGGTGCCAAAGTCGCAAAATTCAGTGCTCTAGATGATTGTCACTGTTGGTGATACCCCTACCCCATGTGCAAAAATTGGAAAAAGGGATGATGGATGGATGGATGGATAGAGAGATAGAGGGGCCAGGTGAAAGGATATCAGTCCATGAGGAAAACAGCACATTGATGGTGGTGCTAGTGGTGTGTAAGAGGTACTGTTACTTAGATATTTATTTTACATATATTGAATCACGATGGGATTTGGATAACACAAGCAAAGCTCGTAGGTAAATTGCTCAGAAGCTAAGTGATTAATGCATTTTTTTATTAGATCTTTTTTTCTGTGGGACAAGCCCCCCTCATTCGTCTTAGAGAAGTGTTATTAGTCAAGTACTCTGTCATGCAGTTGGGAAGATGTGGAGGGTGTTTGGTTCCAGTGTAATCTAACGCAAGGAGTGGCAGTAAACAGAGTGGTTTGCCAACACATCATACTTGATCGGAAGTCCGTATCGGACAAGTCCCATTTCAGTCAAGTATGATTCACTGAGTGTGGTTTGCAGAACTTTGAAACCAGTAATCTGGTGGTCCCACCTTCTAAGGGAGCGGGAAGTAGCCAGATCCTTCTCTACATGGTATGTACAACAAAGTTTGCTGTTGCTGTATTTTAGACTTCATTAGTCAGTCATTAGCAGAGTTATGATAAGGGAACTTACTATATTGGAAGCTTGTAAGAAATAAGCCAGTTAGTTAGTGGCTATGGAATTCAGCAGAGACTCGCATCAGCTGCTGGAAGCACATGAGCAGTAAACTTCCTGCTTGATGTGAAGGTGTTGGGTGGCATGTTTCCTTGTGTGGGGCAGTGTCACTTGCATTATGAGATAGTGACTTGTTACATGATGATTTCAGAAAGGGATTGTTTAAAGTTGGCGTTTCAATAAGTGTGTGTGCGTGTAGGGATACATTATAGCTTTCCATATGTGTATAGTTAGTAACATTTGTTCCTTTCATATATTTTTCTAAGTAGTTTGCTTCAGTAATGAGTGTTTAAAAGTTAATTGTGAGACCTAGCTTTTCACATCGCAGTTGATTGTGGACAGCTGAAGGGGCACTTGAGGTTGTTTCTTAACAGTTAAATCAGTTTTTTTTTTTTGGTTTGGCTACATCCACTCTTAGTACATACTGGAGACGCTACACATGTTATGGTGGTTTTAAGTCTGGGGCTGTATTTACCATAATGCTGTCATCTCCACAACTCCACTTAGACATGCAGTCTTCTGTGAAGCCCAGATTCTGTTTTCGTCATTTGAAGTATTTTAATTGGGGGTCACTTTCTGGCCCAGTAGTGCCATACTTAGTAATGCGGTCACTTTTCTGTCAGGTTAATTTTTTTTTTCCACTTTGATTAACAGCTTTCCCACTTCCAAATTGCCTGCTTTACGTCGGTTTGTTGTTTTGCCATAAGTACTCTGTTAGTACAGAGACATGCCAACCTGCCTAGTGCCCAAGAACTGAATCCAGGAACGTTGTTTTTAAAGTATAGGTGATGAGATACAGTGCACTTGGTTATGAGATTTTGTTCACACCAGTGGCAAGTTGCATGCTAACATACCCCTTTACACTCCGGAAGCTACTTATCCTTAAAAGACTTTTGGCAGCTGTCATGAACGAAGGGGTGGGGACGTAATCTATGCTATAGAACTCGCCCACACAGAGCAAAGATACAAAGGACAACTGCTGTCTAACTGACTGGTCGAATTACGCCTCTGGGGAGAATGTGTCTTTTGTTACACAGTTCATATAGCCCTCATGTTTAATTTTGCTGTCTTTATCTCTGAAATTTGCTTCTGTTTAAAAGGCAAGAAGTTTCCAGGGCTGCATTTTTTTGTCTGCCCACTGTCACCACCCCAGACTGTACAAAGGCTCACAGTGCAGGCACATTTTGTAAGCATAAACTTGAGGGGTGCTCTGCTTACCCTGTTACCCAAATGAACCCATAAAGCATTTGGTAAATAAGTTTTAAATATGTACTTTGTCTCTACTGTCTGCTTATATTTTGCTTATATATGTAGGTTTTGATGAGGGTCAGTGCCCCTTTGAAGGAAAAGTATGTAGTAAAGATGACCCCAAGTTTTGCATGTCTCAACTTCAGGGCCTGTGTTTACCTTGTGACATAACACCTTAGCTCTCATTTTTTTCCATCTCATTCAGTCTGGTTGATGGTGTGTGTGTGCACGGCGTAGGAGAAGTGTACATTTTGAGAGGCTCTAGGTCACAGTTGACTTTTGCTTGCAGTGGTTCATTCACAGAAAATGTTTCTTTGCTTCATTGCTGGGTTGACGTGTTATAGTACCCCAAATGTTATATTAAGTGTGTAACCCATAACACTCTTTCCCATACAGTAATGCAGAGCTGTCCTTCTACCTTTGAAGCTGGTTGTTTTTTCCACATATTTACTTCCCTTAACTAACTAGTGCAGTGAGAACATACTGTGTCTTTCCTACGTGTTACCAGCTTAAGAGCATGTGGCAACAAGTAATAATACTAAGCATACATTTGGTATCAAGTACTATTACGAAGTATGAATTTGGTAACCAAGTAACACCAAGCATACATTTGGGTGGTAACACTTGGGCATTTAAGTTGCACTTCTAGGCTTACTGTCTCCTTTCAGTTGTTGTGTTTATGTAATAACAAAAAACAACTCCATAGCCTGGATTGCTTTAACAAATCTTAACTGTAATGAGTGGATGAAAAGAACTTGAAAGAGCTTAATTAAGTACAGTACTAAGAACTATTTAAACTACAAGTCTCTAAACAAAATTTTTGAAAGAGACACTGTCAGTCAAGAAACCTTTTCGGGTGATTATAAAACCTGGTTAGAATGTAAAGAATCGCTATGGCATATTTACTTGGGTGCAAATATTGCACCCGGTCTAAATGACACCATTAACATAAAATGCTTTTTGCAAGCTAAGCTGTAAAGTTTTTTAAAATTTTACTTGATACTCATTAGAATGTACAAAAAACTTTTTACTTCTATAATTACTAATTTCATTATATGCATGTATTTTTTACATTTATAAAAATGAGCTTTCTTTTTAGATTATGATTCAGTCATGTGACTGCTAATTAAGTATTTAAATGTTGTTCTAGGGTGATTAGAATGTTTGCTTTTCTTTTTTTTCAAAACAGGTTTATTGTTTTAACATACAAGAGAAATATCATAACAATTTTATACAAGTAATTAAAAATAGATATGATTATAACATTCAACAAAACAACTAAAGTATTTACAAAGACATCCACTACAATCAGATCAATTAATTAAACTAAAATGCCATGCTATTGAAATTAGGATTTTTTTAACAAATTTTGTAAATTATCCCATACAATATAATAAGATGTTTTTCTAGTTGTTCTTGACCTAATTGTGTTTATTTCCATATGGCACACTATATTCATAACATTTTTAAATTCATTGAACGAAGGAGGTGTATCTGAAATCCAATTTCTGGTTATTATTTTCCTAGCCACTGCTAGAATAGACCATAACAAGGGAAGCTTAACCTTTTTAACACTTTGAGGTACAGGTGTGTTGAATAATGTAAGAGATTTAGAAATAATGAAATTATCTGTAAAAAGAGCCTGCAAAAATTCATTAATTGACTTCCAGTATTCTTTCAATTTTATACAGTCATAAAACATATGAGCCCAGTCAGCATTAATTTCTACATTGCATCTCTTACATAGATTATCTTTATTATTTATTTTATTCATCATCAAAGATGTATAAAAAGATCTATGTAAAAAATTCCATGTATAAAGTCTCCAGACAATGGAAGACGTAGTTCTATAGGCAGATTCCAATATATATTGTTTATCTTGTTGATTTGGTGGGTCCCCATTAATAGAAGTGAAATAATTCCAGTATGTATCTACACTGTAAAAAGTTTCTTGTCTGATAATTTTATGTATGTATGAAAGTTTACCTTTATCAGAAACTTTATGTTGTAAATTTAATATCAAGTAATCAATCAGTGTTGGAATAGATTCTTTAACTGTTATAGACATTAGATCTGTTTTATTAATGAGATGTTGTCTAAAGGTCTGAACCTCTAACCAGCTAACCTCTCATAATATTTAGATCAAACTGTCTTTATTGTTTTAAGAAATCTAGATTTTTAACTTTATTATCAGATATCAACTGATACCAGTACTTTAGATCATTATCTATAGCTAAATGAGTTCCTTCAGAAGTAGATGACAAAAGCATACCCTGAGTATATATTATAGGGAATATAATAAAATTCCATTCCGTATACTT
This sequence comes from Protopterus annectens, assembly GCF_019279795.1. Lineage (NCBI taxonomy): Eukaryota > Metazoa > Chordata > Ceratodontiformes > Protopteridae > Protopterus > Protopterus annectens. Next base: position 364,521,621 of record NC_056747.1, on the reverse strand, counting down.
AGGGTGCTTGAATATAAAGTTACAATAGCTAATAATAATATTTAATGGGTAACAAACCATATGTTTAGGTGTAATAGGTGAAGTACAAAATTCCTTTAGTAACCATAACATGGAGTTATTTACAATCATATTTTTATGTGTTAAGGAGATTTTCATGAAGTGCATACAAATTAGCTCCCAATAATGAATGTTTGTTTTTCTGATGGAAGTTCACAGCATAGTAAAGTGAATGAAAGCGCTAACCTCTGGTGTCCCTGTCTTTTGGTCTTGGTTTGGAGCAGTGTTTTTCAGTTTTCCAGTGATCCAGATTTTTGCCCCATATTTGTGGTCAGTTCCGCATAAAATTTGTGGTTTTCTGGCAAATCACTAAGGACTGAAGTCACTAAATAATGGCATACATTTGAATTTCAAAAATCCATATCCTTCAGAAAATGCCTGCTAACACAAATCATATTATTCTAGCTACTTTCTAACATTATAAGAACAGTATTTAAATTCTGTCACTATTTTTGCATCTATTTTTTCCCCCATTACTTTTGGCTTTGTCCAGATTTCTTGCTGCAAAAGGTTGAGAGGTATGGATACTAATCATTTTCAGGAAGTGTTTCTTGTTTCTGTTTTCTTGATTTATAGATTTAGTATTATTTTGCCTCCCTAGAATTTCCATGTATTAAAAGGGAATGGGGCTGTTTATTTATACTGGTGGTCACATGGGAGGAGAAGTGGTTCATATACTTTATTTTGATCGATTCTACCTTTACTGCATTGGTTCATGTACTTTATTTTGATTGATCCTGTTTTTACTACATTGGTTCACATACTTTGTTTTGATCGATCCTGTCTTTACTGCATCTTTCTTCAGCACGCGTTTTTCACTGAAATTTCCTTGGTACTTACCACATCTCTTGGAGTGCTAATGGAACAATCTTAATTTCGTGGGAGGTATTCCTTCACATAAGACCTTAAAGGTGTGGTCTTCTCACTGTTTCAGTGGCTTCTCAAATCCCTTATCAGGAAAAATAGTCCTCCTTGCATCTTATTTAGCAATCTACCCAATGGTATTTATTTGTAAAGCTTTACTGATCCTCATGCCTACATTTTGATCTGTTTTCATGTTCTACCCTGTTCTGGACACCAGTACCGAGTGCCTATCTGTAGAGCTGTCCAAGCAGCTAAGGACTTTTGAGCTTTAAAAGTTCATCTCATGTATTCTAAGCATCTGGCTTACAGATCGTTGCCTTTCAAAACAGGCCTCAGAATTTTGAATTCCGTTCTTTTGTACACATTTCATAAATTTGGGCTGTGCATCTTGCTTTTGAAGTGGGACGCAGCCTGCAATGTAACCATCTTTTTTGAAAGCCTTTGGAAATCGGTAAAGAGTTAGACATTCATACGGGAGTGGTGGTCCAAAGATATCTGTGGCTGCCCATACCACATAGCATTATTACATTGCCACTGTGTGGAGAATCTTGCCACCTGACAGGAGGCCGAACTGTGACAAACACTCCGTTCAATACAGCTTCACGATTCTCAAACTTCTGTTCAGTGGACTTGTAAAAGTCCGTGGAAACTGTCTTTATATCTTTGTCAGAAGCCCAGCTTGCACCTTACCAGAATTTTCTCAACATTCTATCGACTGCTCCAAGACCTAGATTCCTTTCCAGTGTTGCCAGTCAGTTTTGACAGCCCTTTCCACAACAGGCTCGTCTGTTATGTGTAATAGCAGAATAAAAGCTGCTCCATTGCAGTCAGATTTTGGGATTTAAATTTTTTTTTATATATATATATTTGTCAACTAGTTATACTGAATGTGATTTGACATGTTCTGCAGACATTGCTAGTGTCTTGCTTTTTTTTTTTTTTTTTTTTTTTTTTTAAGAGATGTTACCAATATTTTTTGCTTCTACTTGAATTAGTTTCCCATTTGTGCTGTAGGCTTCTCTGTGATTCATTTGTTTTGTGCCTTGAAGTGTGTGCTGTAATCACATAGTCCACATTCATTTCATATTGGAGGTTGAAAGAAGAGCCAACTATGCTACACATAGCAGTTTTTGTAGCTTTGTTCGGACTCTTGAACACTAGTTAAGTCACATAATTACCAATATTTTAGGTGTGTGTGTGTGTGTGTGTGTGTGTGTGTGTGTGTGTGTGTGTGTGTGTGTGTGTGTGTGTGTGTGTATGTGTCTAATCCGGAGGGGAGCAGGGTTACAACCCCCAAATTTTTTTTTTTTTTTTTTTACTGACGGCTGTCAAAAAAAAATACAAATAGACACAGGCATGTTTTTGCTGACTCCCTTAACGACAAAATAATTTACGAAGGTTACACAAAATTTAAAGTCAAAACTTTCCCGCCTTTGTTCGGAATTAATAAAGTCAACACAAAAACAGCATAATAAAACAAAACAGTCAAATCAGCTAAACATGTTTTTTGATTTGTTTCCTCAAGCGAATGTTTTGAAATCTGGAGTTGGAGGATAAAGAACTCTGCCAAGTGATATAAAGCATACTTGTTAAAGACAAAACACCTCTGATGTTAACAAGTTCCATTTTACTCAACATATTGTATACCAAATTTCCAGTACAGGTTCCTGTCTTGTTTAATGGCTCTTGTCTACTCTGCAGATATTGCCCCATTTTGGCAGTCGTGTGCAGTGTGCCTGGCCTCTCATGTTACCAAGCATTATCTCAATGAATGTCAGCATAACCAATGTTGTATGGAGGTAAACATCTCGTAGTGACTCAGCCAGCAGTTTTTCGTGTAGTAGAACTGATTCGTTAGTTTTCAAATTGGGGTGGTGGTGAACATGTAGACTAGCTTAATAACTGTAGCACACAAAGGCATTCGAAGTTGATAAACACATCTGAAAATACAGCCTTCTGAGTCTGTATTAACCAAAGCAACAACATGTTGCCATGTTTTGTACACAGTATACTGTGCTTTTATTAATCTGATTGATTGAACAAAAGTGTGTTAACCTGTCTGCCTAAGATGTCAGTAACCTACAAGCTAAGCCATATGTATTGTGATGTTTGTGGAAATCTCTCAAAAAACACACACTAAATGAGTGAAAAGTGGGGGAAATCAGAAATGAACTTGAGCAGGCATGACTTGCTGCAGCAACTTTTTTGGGGTAGGTAGAAGCAGCTATCAGCTTTTTCCTTGGTTGCTAGGTCCTACCCAGGTTCAGATTCTAGTTGTTGCTTACTTCACTGCTGTTATACCCCTGTATTACTGATAAACAGGAAGCTATACTAAGGTCTCCTGTCCTCCTGAATTGTACAGGTTTGTTATGTAGAGTGACAGCTTCCTAATTCCCACGGTGCTTTGCAGTTTATATAAATGCAAGAATTTTTATGTTTGTAAAATGGGTACGGTGTACCTTTTTGCCACAGGTATCACAGATGGCAGAATGTTTTCATGGCTTATTATCCATATATTGGTTTAAAGGTAGAAATCTCAGACCTGTTGTCCGTGGAAAGCAATATAGGAGTGCTACTCAAAATTGGTGTAAAGTAATTATGCAGCATTATTTAAAACACTGTTGTTTTTTTATGGCTAGAACTAAAGCTGACACAGGATGAAACAAGTTTATTTGTTTTATTTATGTATTTATGTGTCTGTTTGCTTAACATTTGTTAGCTGGGGTGGGGCATTGATCACAGGTGACCAATGTTATCTTAACCTGAGGAAGAAGGGACGAATTACAGATGAACCAAAATGTAAAGCAAAAACATAAGTACATTACAAGGGATTGGATCTCAAATGAGCAAGAATGTAGTAAAAGCATACACAACAAGGGAAATTCAGTTAAAAATATTAAACAGAATTGTAGGTTCATAGGTGTGTACTAGGCTAGGCTACTAGGCTTCTTTGTTCACCAGTGGCAGTGGTGAGCTTGGAGCATCCTATCTATCCCTGGAGGAGTGTTCCCAGCACAAGAATCTGGTAGTCTGTTGGCCGTTTTGGGCCAATTTGTAGCTCTTTCAAGTCCCCCAGTATAAAACCCGCTTTAGTGCGGTTTTGCACGATTTTGCGCATAGCGCAGCATCGGGCAGCGCCGCCTAATTGGGTTTAAACCATTCTCGGCTCCACAAAGTCTGCTCTTCACTTTTTCCCTGAAAACTGATCTAGTTCTCATAATAAACACCCTATTCCCACTCTAAAGCCTGGCACTTGCTCACTAAAGCAATTGTATAAGTCAGCAATAAAAATTAAAAGCACTACACCCTCACAAACTCCCCTTGAGTACTTTGTTCCCCATTGGCCCTTTTTTTCAATTATAAAGGAATTTCCAATACTATTCTAGCATGTCCAAAGGTCAGTTGTCAATCTCCTCTCCGGTCCAGCTGGTGAATTTGGGAATCTTGAGGCAATGTTACAACTGCCTCATGTACCCAGACAAACCCTCTCCTCCTCCCAACAAATTCCAACACATGTGAGAGATGCAACCATATAGCCAAACTGGAGGCTAAGTTCTCTGAACTCAGTACTGGTGTAACCAGTCGGGAGGAGAAGGAACCCACACTCACTACAATTCCAGTCTCACATAGACCTACCACGACAGCAAACCAAACACATAAACACACAAAAACATACTCGGAGGCTCTAAATAAAAATCTGCCTAAGCAGCAGAGACCTCCAAAGCAGACACCCAAGCAACCGCTACCCCAAAACAAAACACGTGCAACACATAGCTCACAAAGCCAGTGTGCCGAACAGTCACAGCCCTTAAGGCTAAACAACACACCTGATACACTTGTAATAGGTGACTATCGTCAGGCACACCGACGTCCTGCTCACAAGGCTGAACAAGGAGAAGGTCACGGTGAGCTGCCTGTCGGGCGCTAGGTTCCGCCACATAACACAAGCACTCGGGTCACTCCAAGGCAAGTACAAATATGACTCAGTCATTGTCCATGCTGGTGTGAATGACCTGAGACGTACCTCCCTGGACTACATGAAAAGAGACATAGAGGAGCTCTCTGAGCATGTAGCCCAGGCCGGTATGACCCTGACCTTGAGTAGCATCTTACCCTCACCAAGAATGAAGCCACAATATGAAGACAAAATTATCAATTTCAACAATTGGCTTAAGTATTGGTGTCATTCAAAAGGGATCCGATGCCTGTCTGCCTGGGATGACATGCTCGACAAGCCACGATGCTTCACTAGGGACGGCTTGCACCTGCCACCCCTGGGCTTTCAGATATTGGCAAAGGCTCTTGCCACCCCCATAGTGCCTTTATTAGGCAAGGCTCAAAAGACAAACCCACCTCCATAGGTATCACAAGGGATAAGAAACTAAGAATATTGCTACTCAATGCCAGAAGTCTAAACCTCAAGATGCACGCACCCGAAACTCTCCTTAGCATGGAGAACATCGATATCTGTGCAGTAACAGAAACCTGGTTCAAGGCTCCCGAGAGCACCCCAGCACTACCAGGTTATACCTCATACCATGTTTTTCGGCCCCAAAACTTGGACCGAACCACAAAAGGAGGGGGAGTATCAATATTCGTCAAAGATACCCACTTCTCCAGGTTGGTGGCACAACACGAAGCATCAGAGACTATCCATGTGTAACTAACAGTGGGTAAAACTGCCTTCCAGTTTATAGCCTGCTAAAGACCACCCTCCCAAACCCAGGAACCCCACTCGGCCTTCCTGAGAACACTGGAAAATATGAAGGTCTCTCCAAACACCATTATATTGGGCGACTTCAGCTACCTAACATAGACTGGGAGCATTACTCTAGCTCCAACACCCTAGCCCGAAGGTTCCTAGAATTTATAAACTCAAATCCCACAAGAGGGGAAAACATACTGGACCTGATCATCACCAACATGGGGACTCTATGCTCCAGACCAGAAGTGTATCCCGAACTGGTAAGATCAGACCATAAACTAATCTCACTAGATATTCACATCCCGACCCCAGCCCCTGCCCATTAAACCACAGTGAAAAACTTCTCTAAAGCAAATTTCACACTCCTCAAAACCGAGGTGGAATCCTTCAAAGCCCCCGGGCCTGTGGAAAATACGGCCCAGACCGCAGAATCCTTTATAAACGCATTCTATGAACACCTTCAGGAATGCATGGATCCTGCAATCCCGAATAAAACCAAGACCCAGTCCTCCAAAGTTAGGCGTCCTGTCTGGTGGACACCAGCCATAAACAAACTATACAATAGAAGGAGGACGCTACTACATGACAGAGCAAAATCCCAAAAAGGGAAGGCATCTCTGATCAGTATTAGCAAAAAACTACGGGCACTCATAAAATCATCTAAGGCCAGCTTCAAGAGAAAAATTGCACAGGACACTAAGGATAATCACAAGGCTTTCTTTAGTTATGTTAGGAACCTGGGTGGGAATTCCCAGATATGCTCAGAATTAGTCCAAAATGACAAAAAATACACCGAACCCACAGACATTGCCAACATCCTAGCTGACAGGTTCAGCAAACTCCCACCAAAAGGGCAAATATCTATCCCAGCAGAGTGCTGCCCCCCTGATATCTCAGATGCACGCACAGGTAAGAACCGCCCTCTCCAAAGCAAAAAACACAGCATCAGTGGGACCAGACGGTGTCCCGGGCTGCGTCCTACATGAACTCCAAGAAGAACTAAACCCAAACATAAAACTACTGTTCAGTCTCAGCCTTACTACAGGATATGTACCCCAAAGAGTGGCGTACAGCAACAGTGGTCCCTCTCCACAAAGGTGGTGCCTCAATGGATCTTGGAAACTATCGCCCCATAAGCCTGACTAGCTTGGTCTGCAAAGCTATGGAAAGGATCATCATGGACCTCATAAATAAAGATATTTGGGACCTACAGACACTGGATCCTACCCAGTTTGGCTTTGTTAAGGGCAGATCCTGCCTCTTAAACCTGGTTGATTTCTTTGAAACAGTCACCAAGGCCATTGACGAGGGGAAGGTGGTCCACACAGCCTACCTGGACCTTGCAAAAGCCTTCGATACAATACCCCACTCGGGCATTATAGATAAGCTCATCAGCTTAAATATAAACCTAGATGGGTTGCAAACTGGCTCAAGGACAGAACCCACATGGTTAGAATTGCTGGAGCCATGTCAGACTCCAAACCAGTTACAAGTGGCGTCCCACAAGGCTCAGTCCTGGGACCTCTCTTGTTCGGTATATATTTCACGGAGGTACAGGCTAACACAAAAGGACTGTGGCTGACCAGGTTCGCAGATGACTGCAAACTGGGTGCCATAATCGACTGTCCAGCCGACACAAGCATTCTAAAAAAGGGCCTCATAGAAACAGCCGACACAAGCATTCTACAAAAGGGCCTCATAGAAACAAACAACTGGTGCCAGAGCCATGGCCTCAAGCTAAACGCCAAAAAGTGTATAGTCATCCCCTTTGGCAAAAACAAAGTGCCCACAAATTACCACATAGGTGGTAATCCATTAAGTACGGAAGAAGTAATTAGGGACCTGGGGACCCAAGTTGATAGCAGTCTCTCATTTGACAACCACGTGGCCAAAGTGGTTAGAAAAACATTTTATATAGCCCACCTAATCATGAAGGGATTCACATCTAGATCAGGGGAGGTCATCGTGCCTCTTTACTCATTCCTCATCAGGCCCATAATTGAGTACAATGCCCCTTTTGGGATGTACCTTACCAGACACCTGCAGCAACTGGAAAGACCCCAAAAGTACCTCACCAAGAGGATCAAAGGGCTCAAACAGATGTCATATGCTGCCCGGTTAAAGAAACTCCAGCTCTAATCAGTGGCATACCGCCTGCTCAGAGGCTATCTGTGTCTGACGTATAAACCCATGTCCAACCCGGAATTAATGGACATGCTGCACCTCAGAAAATCCAAATCCCATCGAGCTACGCTCGAGACTTGAACCTCAGCACTGAAATAAATAGGACATGCTGGAGGGACAGATTCATAACCCAGAGGCTCCCTTCACTCTGGAATAAAATCCCAGTCCAAGTTAGGCAGAGTCCCTCATTGACTCTCTTCAAGAGGAAGCTTGATGAGTGGATGGGAGATCGTAGGTTTACCCCGGGTATCACTTCTGTGTCACTGTTAGACAGAGGCACAGTATACTATCCTCAAAAAAGGGCATAGCAAAATTCATTTAAAATGGGTGGGGAAAGCCAAACACACTGGCTAGGCTTATAAATGCCCTAGGGCAGATAGCCTAGTATGAACCTATAATGGCCCTAGTGCCTTTATAAGCCTAGCCCATAGCATTACCCTGGCATTGTGCAACCCGACTTTTGTTCCCAGTGCCTCTGTCCAGTAGAGCCACTGGAGTGATCCCCGGGGTGAATTTTTTATTTCCCGTCCACTCATCAAGATTTCTTTTGAAAAGGGCCAGTGAGGTGCTCTGTTTGACATGTATGGGAAGTCTATTCCATAGCATGGGCAGTCTCTGGGTTGTGAACCTGTCCCTCCAGCATGTTCTGTTGATTGTGATAATGAGGTTGAGGTCTCTGGTGTGTGTGGTGCGGAGGGATTGGGATTTCTTTAGATATAGCATTTCTGGCAGAGCCGGGTCAGACATGGCTTTGTAAGTCAAGCGGAGATCACCTCTAAGTAGGTAATATGAGACGGAGAATAGTTGGAGTTTTTTGAGTTTGTCCATATAGGACAAGTGTTTAAGGCCTAGGATCCTCTGTGAGGTACTTTTGCAGCCTGTCCATTTGTTGCAGGTGTCTAGTGAGGTACATGCCAAATGGGGCATTGTACTCGATGATTAGCCTAATGAGGGAAGAATGGACGTAGACGATGACCTCTTTCTTCCTGGATGCAAAACCCTTAGTAATGAGATGTGCGACATAGAAGGACCTTCTGACCACAGGGACAATGTGGTGCTCAAATGTGTTCCCAGATCTCTTATAACGTCTTCTGTGTTCAGTGGACTACCAGTGATGTGGAACCAGATTTTTCCCATAGGGGATGACCAACATTTTTTGGCATTGAGCATAAGGCCATGGTTCTGACACTAGTCATTGGTCTCAGTGAGGCCTTTCTGTAGGATGTCAACATCACTTAAGGAGTTAATAATAGCTCCCAACTTGCAATCGTCTGCGAACTTTGTCAGCCAGAGTCCCTTCATGTTGGCCTGGACTTCAGAAAAGTAGATACCAAACAGGAGAGGACCCAGGACCGAACCCTGTAGGACTTCACTCGTGACTGGTCGGCAGTTTGACTTAGAACCCACAGTGTGAAAGTAGCTGACTCCATCTGTGAGCCAGTTTGCATCCCACCTAGTGATATAGGGGTTGATGCCTAGCTTAGTGAGTTTTTCTATGATTCCTGAGTGGGGAATGGTATCCAAGGCCTTGGCCAGATCAAGATAGGCTGTATGAACCACCTTGCCTTCATCCACAGCTCTGGTGACTGATTCAGGGAAGTCGACCAGATTGAGCAGGCATGAACTACCCTTCACAAAACCAAACTGTGTGGGATCCAGAGTTTGGAGATTCCCTATATCCTTGTTTATTAGGTCCATGATGATGTGTTCCATAGCTTTCCATATCAGACTTGTCAGGCTAATGGGACGATAGTTCCCAGGTTCTGTAGTCGCTCCTCCTTTGTGGAGAGGGATGACTGTACCAGTGCGCTATTTGGTAGGGACAAAGCCTGAGGTGAGGCTGTGATTGAACAGGGCACGCAGGTGAAGTGCCAGTTCACCCTGTAGTTCATGTAGAACACAGCCAGGGATATTGTCAGGTCTCATAGAAGCTGTAATCTTAGCCTTTGACGGTGCGGTTTTAACCTGTGCAGCAGTAATACTGAGTGCCTGGCAATCTACTGGTATTGTGATTGTTCCTTTGGGGGGGGGGGGTAAAGTTGACACTGAATCTGTCTACCACTATATTGGCAATATGTGTTGACTCAGTATAGGAGGCACCATTGTGCAGTAGCTCAGAGGAAATCTGAGTATTGCTGTGGAGATTCTTTACATAACTGTAGAAGGCCTTGTGGTTGTCTCTACTATCTGCTGCAATTCTGTTTTCATAGCTAGCTTTAGAGGATTTGATGAGGATCTCAATTTTTTGTTGTGGCTGATAAGGGAGCTTTTCCAGTCTTGGGACTTCACCTTATTTATATATATTTATCAGTTCCCTCATTCTCTTGTAGAGTTTGTTTATGGCAGGGGACCACCAGATTGGCTTCTTTTTTTTGAAGGAGAGCATCTTGGTTCTATTGGGTATGGCAAGATCCATGCATTTGTGTACGTGTTCGTACAGTGCATTGGTGTATGATTCAGCAGTCATGCAACTATTCCCCCATTTGCATGGGTGCCGTGAAGTTGGCCACCTCTGTTTTTAGGAGCCCAAAGTTAGCTTTGGAGAAGTTTTTCATGGTGGTTACCTTTGCGGGGTGGATTTCCAAGGTGATTAGTTTGTGGTCTGATCTAACCAGGGAGGAGTTGACTATAGGTGTAGAGCAACGGTCACCCATGTTAATAATGACCAGGTCAAGGCTGTTGCTACTTCTAAGGGGGGGGGTTAGAACGAGCTGGTCCAGGGCATTGGAATTAATGAATTCCAGAAAACGTTGGGCAAGTGTATTGGTACATGAGTAGTTTTCCCAGTTAATGGAAGGGTAGTTAGTCACCCAGTGTGAGTGTGTTAGATTGGGCCCTAATATTCTCCAGGGTGCTTAGGAATGTGGAGTGTGAGTCTTGGGACATGGTTGGGGACCTATAGCAGGCTACAACCTGAATCACTGTCTTACCTAGTGTTAGCTATATCTGAAGATTCTCTGATGCATTATGTTGGGCTACCAGTCTGGAGGTGTCCGCATCCTTTATGAATATGGAAACACCACCGCCTTTGGAGCTTCGGTCCCAGTTCTGGGGCCAAAAGGTGTGGAATGAATTATAGCCTGGTAGTGCAGGGGTGCTTTCTGCTGCTTTGAACCAGGTCTCTGTTACAGCACAAATGTCGATGTTCTCCATTTTAAGGAGTACTTCAAGTGAGTGCATTTTGAGATTTAAACTTCTAGCGTTGAGCAGCATGACCCTCCGATTGCATTTGTTTGTAGCTGTTGTGGTGGCAATTTTGGTCTTTGGAACACCGCCTAAAAAAGGCACTATAGGGGTGGCAATAGTCTTGGCCAGTATCCGGAAGCCTAGGGGTGACAGATGCAAGCCATCTCTGGCAAAGTATCGAGGTCTGTCAGTCATGTCATACCAGGCAGACAGATACTAGAACCCCTTAGAATGACACCAGAAACTTAGTCAATTGTTGTAGTCATTCATTTTCTGCTTGTACAGTGGTATCATTCTGGGTGATGGTAGGATGCTGCTCAGGGCTAGGGTCATACCCACCTGGGCTACATAATCCGAGAGGTCCTCCATGTCTCTCTTCATGTAGTCCAGGGAGGTATATCTCAGGTCATTCACACCCACATGTATAATGACAGTGTGATATTTGTGCCTGTTGAGGGTTCTGAGTGCATGCGTTATGTGGCGGATCCTGGCACCTGACAGACACTGACTGTTACTTTTTCCTTATTCAACCTAGTGAGTGGGACATCAGTGTGCCTCACTCTTGAGTCACATATGACTAGTGTGTTGGGCATGCTGTTTTGCCTTAGGGGCTTTGGTTTAGTGGCACACTGTTTAGGAGCGTTGTGTGTCTCGTGATTAGTGTTGCGTTGTGGTGGTCGAGTGCATTCTGCCTTGGAGGTCTCTGCTGTTTGGGTAGGTTTTTATTGAGAGCCTCTGCGAAGGTGGGTGTGTGGTTTATGTTTTTATGTGAAGGCAGTGCTGGTGTGTTCTGGAGGGCTGTGTGTTCCATGTGGTGTGGTGCAAGTGTTGACCTTCTCTTGACAAGCTATTCGGTCTTGGCTGTAGAGTGCGTGGCTTCCAATTTGGATATACAAGTGTATCTCTCGCAAGTCTGAATGTTGGGAGGTAAGAGGAGAGGGTTGTTGGTGTACATGAGGAATTTGCTACATTGCCTCAGGATGTCCAAGTTCACCAGGTTAATAGGAGAAAGTACAGGGAACTGACCTTTAGACATTCCTGGAGGGGTGGGCATTAAAAATAGTACTGGAGTTGTTTCCTTGTAGAACGTTAAGTGCTGGTAGCACTTTTGTGTGCTATAGTAATTGCTACAAGAAGTCTGGTAAAGTGCTAGACTAATAAGCTAGTAAAAGTGCAGGAGAGGAGACAGCTAGCAGATCTAATGGAAAAATTGAAGAGCAGACTTTGGCACCACTCAGAAGCTTACAAACAGTCCTGGATACAGTGGACAAAGTAATTTATTGCAAAGGTAATGTGTACTAGCTCTGAAATCCACATTAATGCTTTGCCCATCTACTTCATTGCCAAAGAATAAAATAAAATTGCAATTTCTGTTAGTTGTGGATTAATCTTCCTTTTGGTGTGGGGAGGTGGTGCACAGCATGGTTTTTGATCAGCCCTTCTTTAATTTAAAAGGCCGGATTTGCCCCTGAGTGCAAGGTTTTTTTTCCTACTTCCCTTTTGTGTTGCAAAGTATAAAGCAGAAGAGCAGTATATTTATAGAGGATAGTTTGGTATTTATGGGGTGCACCGCAGATCTATAAACAAGGATACTTGCTTCAAAAACTGGTGAAATCTGGAGGCTCATATGTAGGGAATCTGTCAGATGTCATTGTTGCGTGACGAGATTTTTTTCGGACATTTCACAGTTTCAGTTCTGTCCGCCTTACTCCCTCCCCCAGCTATAGGGCCTCTCGAGAATTCCAGCGTCATTGTGGTTGAAGGTCAGAGGTCATTTGAGAGGTGTCATTAATGGCAAAATTTTACCCCCTCTTTGCTTGAAAGCGAGGTGAGTGGATAAATTGAGCTCTGTAGATTATAAGGTTCATGGTACTGTCTTCAGTGATTTTGTCTGTGTATGTTTGTGCATACAGAAGTTGTGGGCTGCCACTTAAATCTTATCAGTGCTTAGGTGAGGGGTTACGAGAAACTTCCCATGCCAGGGTTGGAAGTAAAGTATAGATTTAGCCATCAACTCTGCATTTTCTCAGTCTTTAGGGTTCTTGCAGAAACATCTTACAGTCTGTACTTACATTTTCTTCATTGATTGATTTGTTAGGAATACAGTGTTGTTCTAGTATGCATATTCTTGTGTATATTGTACTGTAACATAAAATCTGTGCTGCCTGTATGGCATACTGTGTTACATTGACAGGAACAGAAGACTGCATACTCTGTGTGCCCAAGTCATGATTAAAAAAGGCCCTTTTGGATAAATGCCATTACCAAACAAGAAGCAAGTATTAGTGTGTGGTTAATCATTTGCCAGGGCAGTTATTTTAGAAAAAATTAAAAATGTATGTCCAATTAATGCCAAGTAGGTACTTTGTTGCTTGATGGAAAGAAACAGATATACTGTGCCATGCGTGGGAGTGTTACGTGTAGCTGTGATTGCTGCAGACTCCCAAGGGACTTCCATCTTTCTGTGATGTCTAAGGAATCACTGATCCACTAATTAGGCAGTTTCTAAAGTCATAGACTGTGGTCCCACAAGTGACTGACTGACGAGTGCATGTCCGACTTGACATTTCTGTACAGCCAAAGTGTGGGAAAAAAGCAAGGTTTACGGTGGCCAGTGAACACCATAAGTGAGTGGTCTTTTCAAGCAGGGATTGGGTAACAGCTCACGTGAAATCATCTGGTGCCCTGAGTGACTTTGTCTGGAGCACACAATGCATGTAATTATGGCTGCCTGATGGATATCCTTGTTAGGCCGCCCCAGGTTCTTGAAATGCTAGCAGTAGCCTTTTGCTTTAGTTTTTTTTTTTTTAAAAATCCTGTCCAGACCATTTCATTGCAGTTTTGAGGCAGAGAAACCAGCCTTGAATTCTAGTATTTGGCAAGTGGGCATCTAGAAATAGGAGTGGGGGATGTTTGTGATAAAGACTGTTGCACTGATAAAGGAAGTTTTGTTGAGAAAAGGTGAAAGGTTAGCTTGTGGGTTGCTTACTACATCAGTGACCCAGAATGAGGTGTGAAGAGCTCTCATCGCTAACAGCAGGGCTGAAAATGTGTTTTGGGGGAGGGGCCAAAGCACAGTAATAACAGACTGAAAAGGCTTGCTTTGTACTGGTTTTGCTAGCCTTTTATAAGGGAGTCATTGAGTAGGAGTTTGTTAGGGGGAGGGGGATTGTAGAAGCTATTTTACAGCTGCTACCATTGAAGGCCTTACATTTCCTGTTGTTTAGTCACCCAACTCCTTAACAAGAGTGTCACCTGTATGTGTAGATTTTTTTTTTTTAACCACAGCCGTGGAATACTTCTAATCTAACTTACCGTTTTACCAGAAGTGAAAAATGTTGTATGTATTTATATTTGTTTAACTAGGTACTGCACTGATCAGTTATGACCAATTTCAGGCTTGGCCTGGGTGAAAATAGAAGGAACATTTTGACGAAACAAAATACAGAGCTGTAAGCAATAGCAGAGTAGTTCAGGCTAGTTAAATAGAAAAACTGTATGTGTACGTTCTAGTGAACACACTGTGTAATTCACAGTATAAACACTGGTTTCTAAAGTTTGTCAACCTTCAGTAAATCTCAGAGAGGAGAGACCTGGAAAGGAGACTAGGGATAGTGTATTAGGTGAAACGTCCTGTGTTGAAACAGTAGCATTTCACCTAGCTATAGAGGTACATTTTGAGTTGCTGTCTTTATTTGGAGTTAATTTGCTTTAGGTCATTTGGGAGAGCTTGCCAAAGAGTATGTACCTGAGAGGACAAGAAGCCAAAGCATGTGCAATGCTGGCCAGTTTAGTTCTATGGGATAATGAAAGATGACGTAGCTTGTGAGAGGTCTCTCAGGTTGGATGACATTTTTTTTTTTCATGAAGTCTAGCTGCAAGGTGAATACAATTCTGGAGTTGGAGTAGTTTTGTAGAGTTGGGATCATACAGTAAAATATACACTTCTGTTTTTGCTACATGTCGTAGATCACATCTATTAGTGTTATTTTGTTACTAGAAGGAAGGAACAATAAAATATGTACTTTGTGGATGTCTTTTGGTGGCTGATGGCCCCTTAAATGGAGTTCCTTCGTTAAAGCTGTTTAGATAGTTTTCATTAAAATAGTTTTAGATGAACTTGAGAATCTTGGACAAGTTCATTGATAGAGGTTATAATGAGAGGGAAGTTACAGGTATACTTTCCCAAATACCCGAATATAGAGGGAAAGGGATAGACCCTACTTCCCAGATACTGTTGTCAGTAACAGTGATGTAAATAAAGGTAGGAGATTCATGAGCATATACCTATCACTTATTCCAGTAATATAAGGTTACTGCAGGACATCTTTGTGAAATACTGGGATGTGTTATGTACAGATGACAAAGTGAGTGACATAGTAAGAGATGGACCTAGCTTACATACAAAAATAAGAAATCTTTGATACTGATAATACTGCTGGATTCTTCTGGGTCTGTCCTACTTGGGCCTTTTTGACCTCATTTAATTCTGCAGGGGTTGTCTAGCTTACTTTAATTTTGCTAGATGCCTTCTGAGTAGCTTAAACGTATATGAGTTCTCCTGGCTCTGTCCTGCATGGGGCCTTCTTGACCATACTTCTGCTGGGGGCTGTCCAGCTTGTTCTACAACTGAATCCCCTGAATCTTAATTTCAGTGGCCTCCAGCTATGTTATTTTTTTTCTTCTATATTGTTTGGTTCCCTCCCCAATGACCTTGTGTCATTCAGAACTTGTTGCTTATGACAGCCTGTTTGTTCCTTCTAGGAGAGAATTCTGTGAGAGACTGAGTGATGGGTTCCTAGTGCTTCCACACACTGCTTCCTTCCACATTTGCCATACTCTACTGAAGCTAACAGCAAAACTGTGCCACAAGAAAAACCTGGGCAACACATATTGACCCTGCACAGTTCTCATCATTTTTAATCACACAAGTTCACAAGTTTTATACATTTTACAGCACAACACTGTGCAAACAGTAATAGACATCTGGTAAAGCAATACTGTCTCACAATGAAAACAGACTTGGCATTAAAACTTCTCTGCCCTTGAAACTCATTCATTGAAACAGCATTGAAACGCACACCACATCCAAAGAAAATGCATCTGGCCAGTGGTGGATAAAGATTACCTTTGGGCTGTTTTCAAATCAATGGCCCCTTGCACACAAAACAAGAAACATACATCATGTGTTATTTTCTTTGATACACCTTCCTGGCTTTATTAAATTGTATTCCTTGACCTTATGAACTTGTATAATACCTCATGCATTGTGCTGTTCTGTCCTAGTAGTCACTGCAAGGAAGTGATTGTAATTAGGGCCTAAAAATGCCAGAACTTTATAAAGTGCCTATGCAGTGTTCAGTCAAAACTCAAGACAGTCATAGGCACTGTTGGTCTGCCTACGAGCATGAAACAAAATTAGCAGTGCCTTTAGCACTTACACATGTTCTGTAGTACGTTCAAAAGCAAACACCAGTGCTCCAATTACTTCCTTCTCTATACTGACCTAGCCTTGGCTGCATGGATTCATAAAGGGTTTGGGTGGTGTGATCAAATGACACTAGTCTTTGACTCACAATTTTAGAAATAGCTTTGTAATCAGTTTGCAAAAATGAAAGCATGCTCTAGTTTTCAGTCTGATTATTACCCTTCTAAGGTGTAACCATAATCAGCATCATTCAGAGGAGTGTTGCAATATTCTAGACTCCATGGCTTACAGACCTTCTCTTCTTAAGCTAAACAAAAATGCTTATCCACTTCTGGCAAATTTCTACCTGTAGCCCAACCTATCTACACTTTTCTTTTTAAGGATATGACTGTGGAAAGATAATGTTATTTGAATACCAAGACTAAGTCTCAGGTTCCAGTACCATTGGAGCACATGGTGGGTAATTACATTAAGGTTTAGGACTTGGAGATGTTTTCAAACCACTGTCACTCATTTATACAATTACCACACACACACACTTCTGCCAGAAGTAATCCTTTCCAATCTGTGAAGAAATCCCATTCCTTTCTTCGAAAACGTCAGCCAGAGCACAAAGCTTGTTTGAATTACAAGACTACAAGACGACAAACCGGCAGAAAGAAATCAGACACTTCCACAAAGCGTGCTCGTTTGAGTAAAGAGCTGAAGCAACACTTCCAACTTGGCTCCATTAATAAACTAAAGCACCAGACAGACAACTCTAAGAAATAAATATACACACACTGCAGTATCACAGAAATGAAATAAACTAAAGCAAATCTGTTTCGCTCATGAGATGTCAATAAATACCTAAAGAACTCTGTTCATCACTAGCAAAGCAGAAAGAAACTACAGCAAATCCGTTTTGCTCTGCAGTACCTTAAATCTGTTTCCACACACGTACTCTGTAGTAAGCACCAGAAAGTTCGAGCTGTTCAAACTCCGTTCACTTAGTACCACAAGAAATAAATACCTTAAAAGAACTAAGCGCCAGACACACACTGCAGTATCGCAGAAATGAAATAAAGCAAAACCGTTTTGCACACGAGCTGTAGCCTGCAAATAAATCAATTAAAACAACTCGTGTTCATCACTAGCAAAGCAGAAATCTGCAGTAGCAGTACCTTTAAATCCGTTTCCACACACACTCTGCAGTAAGTACCAGAAAGTTCACAAGGTGTTCAAAGTCCGTTCATGAAATACCTTAGACAAGAAATAAATACCTTAACAGAGCTAAGCGTCAGACACACTCTGCAGTATCACAGAAATGAAGCGCCAGACACACTCTGCAGTATCACAGAAATGAAATAATCTAAAGCAAATCCGTTTTGCTCACGATCTGTAGCCCGTAAAGAAATAAAATAACTTACCTTAAAGAACTCTGTTCATCACTAGCAAAGCAGAAATAAACTACAGCCAATCCATTTCACTCTGCAGTACCTTAAATCCATTTCCACACACACCCTGCAGTAATCGCCAGAAAGTTCACGAGCTGTTCAAAACGTATAAAAAAATACCTCTGCAGTACCCATGCTTAGTTATTTCCTTTGCAATCCTTCCCGCTCGCAGATCCATTCAAACAGACAGTGCGATAGTGAGCCCTTGAGCTCAATTCCGACAGGCTGACAGAGCTGAAGTCATCGCAAACGTGATGACATCAGCTCAAAAGCGAAAGAAAAAAATGTTAAAAAAAAGCTGGGGAAAAAAATTGGAAATGAAGGGGTGCCACTCGGGAATTGTGGCACCCCATTATTTGGACCCCAAAACTCGGTAAAAAACGAGTAATTCGGTACAGTTGGGAGGTATGCATCCAAATCATTGTAGAAGTAAAGCAGTATGTGCACACATTAGTGTTTATGGTAAATGAGGCGAAATAGCCAGGTAATGGGACATTGGAATGGCTGCAGGGGGACTCTGGTGCCATATTTTGGTTGTCTGTTCTTCAGTTTGCGTTTGAAAGTTGGTGTCCCACAATTCCATTGGAGTGGGTGGGGTTACATAATTACATATGCAAATTAGATGTTAATCGGCGTACAGATTTGTACCTATTTTTCATGGGCCTTGTCCAGATTTTTGATGTTTCCAGGTTGAGAGGTATGCTTTATATACTTAATGTGAGAATATATTTTTTTTATTTTGGGGACAGTTATCTGCTTTATTGTGTATACTGAAATGTCAAATAGAAAACTCCTTCCCTCACTGTTACTAGTTTTGCACCCATCGCCAAAATATCACCCCAAACTCAAATTACATTTACAGAAAAGCTCAAACACACACAAGCATGCATTCACAAAAGTGCATATTCTCACACACATGGGAGCACATATTCAAACACACATACCAAACAAGTCAGATCAACTACAAAATCCATTAAAAATCAACAAACTTCTAGTCAATCAAACCAACAGCCATACCTCTCAACGTCTTAGAGCAAGAAATCTGGACAAAGCCACAAATAAAAGTGGTACAAAGGCCCAAAAATAGGGACAGTTTTTAAAAAGTTACTGCCAATCATTAGCGGACCGGAGATCTGCTGTGGCAACCCCTAACCAGGAAAAGCCAAAAGAAACAAACAAACAAAACTTTTACAAACTTAGAAAGTTGATAAAATAACAGGTTTTGTATTAGCATGGATTTTCTGAAGGGTATGAAGTCTGAAACTCAAATGTCTGTCATTATTTTCAGACTTCAGTCTTTAATGATTTGCCACTAATTTGGCAGAGAACCACAATTTTATGAAAAACAGACCAAAAATATGGGGCAAAATCTGGACATTCTGGAAAAATCTGTACAGGCCAACAGCCACCAATTTACTTGCTTATTTGTACTATTTTTTATGTTTTTTGAAAGTAGAATGTTTCCTGCCTTTAATTGTTGCAAAATGCTCCTTTTCCCAAAAGTAATTTGAACATCATGACTTGTGTGTGTGCTTAGTTTCATCTGTGGATGCTGAGCAGGGCATTGTACTGTGGAGAGCACAGCTGTCAACTGTACAGATTATTGCAGAATGTCCAGATTTTTGACTGATAATTTTGGTCTGTTTTTCATGAAATTGTAGTTTGTCAAATCACTGGCAAATAATTGAAGGCTGAAGTCAGAAAATAATGGCAGACATTTGATTTTCAGACGTCATATCCTTCAGAAAATGCATGCTAATGCAAAAACTGTTATTCTGTCAACTTTCAAAGTTTGTAAGAGCGATATTTTAAAATGTGTCCCTATTTTTCGGGCCTTTGTCCCCCATTATTTCTGACTTTGTCCAGATTTCTTGCTAACACTCTTGTGGGAGAAGAGGCTGGACTCTGCCCTTCTGAGCTTGGAATTTCTGGTTAAAGGTTTATAGTGCCTGAATATTTGAACTGTATCTTACTGAAATTGGTACACCTTGTTTGCTGTAGCATAGACTAGATCCAGGCCTGCTGAATCTAGCTTTGTTTATATGCTTGTTGTTTGTTTGCTTGTTATTTCCCTGGAAGGCTAATTCCACCTAATACGCGGCTTCTCAGCGCTTCTGTGGATCACTAGTGATATCTGCATTGCTTACTGTACTTATTTCCTTGTTTCACTTGAAAGAAAGTTACTGTTTGTCGTTTTTGCATTTAAGTTACCTGTAACACATTGCACTTAAGTTACCTGGCACTTGCTCACTAAAGCAATTATATAAGTCAGCACTAAAAATTAAAAGCACTACACCCTCACTCCCCACTGGCCCTTGTTTTCAATTATTAAGGAATTCCCAATATTATTCTAGCATGTCCAAAGGTCAGTTGTCAATCTCCTCTCCGGTCTAGCTGGTGAATCTGGGAATCTTGAGGCAATGTTACAACTGCCTCATGTACACAGACAACCCTCTCCTCCTCCCAACAAATTCCAACACATGTGAGAGATGCAACCATATAGCCAAACTGGAGGCTAAGCTCTCTCAACTCAGTACTGGCATAACCAGTCAGGAGGAGAAGGAAACCACACTCACTACAATTCCAGTCTCGCATAGATCTACCACGACAGCAAACCAAATACATAAACACACAAAAACATACTCGGAGGCTCTAAATAAAGATCTGCCTAAGCAGCAGAGACCTCCAAAGCAGACACCCAAGCAACCGCTACCCCAAAACAAAACACGTGCAACACATATCTCACAAAGCCAGTGTGCAGAACAGTCACAGCCCTTAAGACTAAACAACACACCTGATACACTTGTAATAGGTGACTCTATCGTCAGGCACACTGACGTCCCGCTCACCACGCTGAACAAGTAGAGGGTCACGGTGAGCAGCCTGTCGGGCACTAGGATCCGCCACATAACACAAGCACTCAGGTCACTCCAAGGCAAGTACAAATATGACTCCGTCATTGTCCATGCTGGTGTGAATGACCTGAGATGTACCTCCCTGGACTATATGAAAAGAGACATAAAGGAGCTCTCTGAGCATGTAGCCCTGGCCGGTATGATCTTGACCTTGAGTAGCATCTTACCCTCACCAAGAATGATGCCACAATATGAAGACAAGATGATCAATTTCAACAATTGGCTTAAGTACTGGTGTCATTCAAAGGGGATCCAATGCCTGTCAGCTTGGGATGATATGCTCGACAAGCCACGATGCTTTGCTAGGGACGGCTTGCACCTGTCACCCCTGGGCTTTCGGATATTGGCAAAGGCTCTTGCTACCCCCATAGAGCCTTTTTAGGCAAGGCTCAAAAGACAAACCCACCTCCATAGGTATCACAAGGGATAAGAAACTAAGATTAATGCTACTCAACGCCAGAAGTGTAAACCTCAAGATGCACGCACTCGAAACTCTCCTTAGCATGGAGAACATCGATATCTGTGCAGTAACAGAAACCTGGTTCAGGGCTCCCGAGAGCACCCCAGCACTACCAGGTTATACCTCATACCATGCTTTTCTGCCCCAAAACTTGGACCGAACCACAAAAGGAGGGGGAGTATCGATATTCATCAAAGATACCCACACCTCCAGGTTGGTGGCAAAGCACGAAGCATCAGAGACTATCCATGTGCAACTTAACAGTGGGTAAAACTGCCTTCCAGTTTATAGCCTGCTACAGACCACCCTCCCAAACCCAGGAACCCCACTCGGCCTTCCTGAGAACACTGGAAAATATGAAGGTCTCTCCAAACACCATTATATTGGGCGACTTCAACTACCCAAACATAGACTGGGAGCATTACTCTAGCTCAACACCCTAGCCCAAAAGTTCCTTGAATTTATAAACTCAAATGCTATGGAACAACTTGTTACCACTCCCACAAGAGGGGAAAACATACTGGACCTGATCATCACCAACATGGGGACTCTATGCTCCAGGCCAGAAGTGTATCCCTCACTGGTAAGATCAGACCATAAACTAATCTCACTGGATATTCACATCCCAACCCCACCCCCTGCCCAGAAAACCACAGTGAAAAACTTCTCTAAAGCAAATTTCACACTCCTCAAAACCAAGGTGGAATCCTTCAAAGCCCCCGGGCCTGTAGAAAATACGGCCCAGACTGCAGAATCCTTTATAAACGCATTCTATGAACACCTTCAGGAATGCATGGATCATGCGATCCCAAATAAAACCAAGACCCAATCCTCCAAAGGCAGACGTCCTGTCTGGTGGACCCCAGCCATAAACAAACTATACAATAGAAGGAGGAAGCTACTAAATGATAGAGCAAAATCCCAAAAAGGGAAGGCATCACTGATATATATTAGCAAAAAACTACGGGCACTCATAAAATTGTCTAAGGCCAGCTTCGAGAGAAAAATTGCACAGGACACTAAGGATAATCACAAGGCTTTCTTTAGTTATGTTAGGAACCTGGGTGGTAATTCCCCTATATGCTCAGAATTAGTCCAAAATGACAAAAGATACACTGAACCTGCAAACATTGCCAACATCCTAGCTGACAGGTTCAGCGCAAACTCCCCCCCCCCTCCCCACCAAAAGGGCAAATATCTATCCCAGCAGAGTGCTGCCCCCCCTGACATCTCAGATGCTCAGGTAAGAGCCGCCCTCTCCAAAGCAAAAAACACAGCATCAATGGGACCAGACGGTGTCCCGGGCTGCGTCCTACATGAACTCCAAGAAGAGCTAAACCCAAACATAAAACTTCTGTTCAATCTCAGCCTTACTACAGGATATGTTCCCAAAGAGTGGCGTACAGCAACAGTGGTCCCTCTCCATAAAGGTGGTGCCTTAGTGGATCCTGGAAACTATTGCCCCATAAGCCTGACTAGCTTGGTCTGCAAAGCTATGGAAAGGATCATCATGGACCTCATAAATAAAGATGTTGGGGACCTACAGACACTGGATCCTACCCAGTTCGGCTATTTTAAGGGCAGATCCTGCCTCTTAAACCTGGTTGATTTCTTTGAAACAGTCACCAAGGCCATTGACGAGGGGAAGGTGGTCCACACAGCCTACCTGGACCTCGCAAAAGCCTTCGATACAATACCCCACTCGGGCATTATAGATAAGCTCACCAGCTTAAATATAAACCCCTATGTCACTAGATGGATTGAAAACTGGCTCAAGGACAGAACCCACATGGTTAGAATTGCTGGAGCCATGTCAGACTCCAAACCAGTTACAAGTGTTGTCCCACAAGGCTCAGTCCTGGGACCTCTTTTGTTCGGTATATATTTCTCAGGCCAACACGGAAGGACTGTGGCTGACCAAGTTCGCAGATGACTGCAAACTGGGCGCCATAATCGACTCTCCAGCCGACACAAGCATCCTCCAAAAGGGCCACATAGAAACAGACAACTGGTGCTAGAGCCATGGCCTCAAGCTAAATGCCAAAAAGTGTATAGTCATCCCCTTTGGCAAAAACAAAGTGCCCACAAATTACCACATAGGTGGTAATTTATTAAGTACAGAAGAAGTAATTAGGGACCTGGGGACCCAAGTTGATAGCAATCTCTCATTTGACAACCACGTGGCCAAAGTGGTTAGAAAAACATTTTATATAGCCCACCTAATCATGAAGGGATTCACATCTAGATCAGGGAGGTCATCGTGCCTCTTTACTCATCCCTCATCAGGCCCATAATTGAGTACAATGCCCCTTTTGGGATGTACCTTACCAGACACCTGCAGCAACTGGAAAGACCCCAAAAGTACCTCACCAAGAGGATCAAAGGGCTCAAACAGATGCCATTTGCTGCCCGGTTAAAGAAACTCCAGCTCTACTCAGTGGCATACCGCCTGTTCAGAGGCGATCTGTGCCTGACGTATAAAGCCATGTCCAACCCGGAATTAATGGACATGCTGCACCTCAGAAAATCCAAATCCCATCGAGCTACGCGCTCGAGAGACTTGAACCTCAGCACTGAAATAAATAGGACATGCTGGAGGGACAGATTCATAACCCAGAGGCTCCCTTCACTCTGGAATAAAATCCCAGTCCAGGTTAGGCAGAGTCCCTCATTGACTCTCTTCAAGAGGAATCTTGATGAGTGGATGGGAGATCGTAGGTTTACCCCGGGTATCACTTCTGTGTCACTGTTAGACAGAGGCACAGTATACTAACCTCGAAAAAAGGCATAGCAAAATAAATTTAAAATGGGTGGCAAAAGCCAAACACATTCTGGCTAGGCTTATAAATGCCCTAGGGCAGATAGCCTAGTATGAACCTATAAGAGATTGAGAGGTATGGTAAACAAGCAGGCAGAACATTTTATGGTGGTATTAAGGAATATACTGAAGTTCTATTGTCTAGTTGCATGCAAACTAAAACATTTTTTGTAACAAAGATTCACCAATGTACTTCAAAATAAAATACAACAGATATTTGAGGCAAGCAAATGTTAATGTATTTTTTATTTCGTAGAGATAATAAGAATCTTGGTAAAGACCATGTTTCATTGGGCTTCTTTTGAGTAGCTGCTACAAGCCTAATTCTTGCTTGAAATTAAATTTGTTAGTTGTGTTTGTAGATGTTATCCATGATTGTTGATGTGCAAGCTGGTGGCACTGTTGATGCCAGGTCTGAGTACACACACTCTTACTGCTACCAGATACAGTTCCTGAAGCTGAAAGGTCATGCTGTGATAAGATCTTTGTGACAAGCAGTTGTGGTCTTTTTTGGACTACAAATCTGTACATGTTATAACTTCCTAAGACCTGCTAGCTCTTCAAATGTTGCACTCCTGTCTTTGTTTTTAACAGTGTCATATGTTATACCTTTGCCTGGATTTTTTGTTATCATGGGAGGGCTGAGAATTTTAAACTGTGTTGTGCCTTCTTTGATGAGGGATTTGTAGACTCGGGTCTGAATGAATGTTTTATTTCTGTACAGACTAAAAGCAGAAAACAACATAACGACAAGGTTTAATATTTTTAAAGCTTTCCAAATAATGGTTCTTTGTCTTAAAGCAGGCAACCTCCTGAACAAAGTCTGTTTTATAGATTGTTTTGAAGGGCTGGGAGATGGGTGATAAATGAGTGACATAAATAAGTGACAAACTCAGGCATGTTCAAACTTGTTTTTCCCTGGCATTCACCATTTGCACTGATATTTTCATAGCAGTTTTAGACTTTTGTGCTGTAGTCTATTCCATATTATTCTAGTATGACATGGGAGTTTTCAGTTTATTCTCAAATTCTACCATTGTCTCTCTAAGACTACTGTTTGCATCCTTTGCCATTTTTGGGCAGGTTATTAGTCATGGCAGACTAATTCCTGATGTTTCATATCATCCGTGAGAAAAGAGCTGATAAAACAATATTAGCCTGAAGGTTGGCCTCATAAAAAGAAACAAAATCTGCCACTACCTTTGCCACGGTGTTTTTCATTTATCTACTTTTTTGGATTTGTTCATTTTCATAGAACTTAGTTGAACTTGCCCAAGACATGTAGACAATAGAAAGTCAGTTTATAGTTCGTTTGTTAGGTGTACTAGTGTTTGATGTCTGGTGTCATGTACAAGACTGTTGGTGGTCTTCCGGCCTTCAGCACCTACAGTACCTGTGGACACTGTACCCTGCCATATACCTGTTTTACCTGTTGTACAAACTGTACTACATTGTGAGTCTGACAGTACGGCATTACACTTCTGGGTTTAGCAGCGTTGCCGTCATCTTTGTGACTTGGTGCAGCGATTGAGGGTGCCGAACAGGGTGAGACAGTGTGGGTGTTGAGCTTAGATCATTATACAGCAGTATTACACTGCTCTACTTTTTAGTGTTTCATGTTTTTATTGTTGTGTTGCCCTGCAGCTACATTTGTTTGGCGGAAGCAGACATAAGTGTTATTTAGTTTACTGTGTAGCATCCAAATGCTGTTTTCTAGGTGTTTCTCTTTTGTTTCCCATTTTTTATGGTTTTTTTTGCCTTCACTGTTTTGCATGTCATTTTAATGGTACCATGTACCAAAGCAGAGCTCTTTAACAGTTTAATTATTCCGACATGAAGTTGAGACATATCAGTGTTATTATGAATGCCATGTGTTGCTTACATGTTGTAGAACAGTGATTTTATTACAGTCAGTAATTAGTGCAGTGATCTTTGCACTCAGTGTTAGGTGTATAGTCACTGAGTAGGAACTGAAGTGCTAGAAGTACTGCATCATGCAGAATTTATGAAAAGTAGGTGTAGTCAGGAAATATTAAATGTACATTATTAAAAATACTGAATGAAAAAAAGTGTTGTGCTTGTGCATTGATTAGTCGACCCTAACCTAATTGAGTAAACTTTCAGATAGAAAAATTTAGACTGTAAATTGCATTCACTCAGAGAAAGGAAAAAAAGAATTAGTTGCTATAAGTTCGGAGGAAAGGAGAATTCTGCCAAACAACTGTCAAGAATTTTGTGTAATATTTAATGATGGGATGTATTCAGCCTGTTCTTCACCTTACATGTTATTTTAAACTGCATAAAATAAATGTTTTTATTTATAATGTCCCTTTGTAAAAGTATCACCCTGAAGTCTCTGCACACAAACAACACGTCTACTGATTATCGCGTGCCCAGCTAATTCAAATCTTCTCAGAGCACCAACATTAAGTAATGAGTATACCAGTCTCCTAGGCATGCAGAGTGTTCATTGCTGGCAGCGGCCCATTTCGGTTAGTGTAACCAGTGCCAGTGGGCTGGCCAAATAGGAGTGAAAAGCAGTACCTTTCAGGGTGGGAGCAGGGTTTGAGTTCCCAAGGGACAACTGCCCCAGTAGCACTCCCATTTGGATACTGGTAATATGGAGGAGGCTTTCTGCCCCTTTTAGGGGCCTCATACCAGATGGCAGTTTAACTTGACTGACATGACCTCTCTCCTAACTTTGTCTTGTGATTGAGCCCTTTGAAGTCTTGTTCAGAGAATGCTTCAGGTATCCCATGGGGTGTAGCTGTTAGTCATGTCTTTTTGTCCGCAATATGTGGTAGACCATTGTTGCACCTTTCCCATTTTCTTCTGTATTTGAATATTAGTGAGCTGGATAGGGCCATATCTGCAACCAGCAGAAAGCCATAATGGCCAAGCAAAGAAAAACGAGTGGGCATGGTAAACCACCCATGCCTACTACAGTAAGGATAACTAATGTGTTACTCTTGTCAAGGTGTGTACGGTGTAATTATTGCTTCTCGGGCTTCGCTGTTAAGGTCATGATTGTAATGTTCATGGCCCTGTTCATTTTGTTGTAGACATTATGTGCCAGTGTAGTGAAGTGCAGAATGGTGATGAAATGTCAGACTCTCCCCTGTAAGAACTGCAGTGAGTAGTACAACATCACAGTTAGTATTATAGCACAATATATATACTGTACGTTTTGGGCAAATCAGTTCTCACTAGCCTTTATGCAATGTATTGCTGTAAAGTGCATTAGTGAAATATAGTGCCATTAGTTCAATAGGTAGGTACTAGGCTATCTGCCCGAATGCATTTATAAGCCTAGCCAAAATGTGTTGGCTTTCACCGCCCCTTTAGATTAGTTCCCTGTGCCTCTGTCCAGCAGAGCCATTGAAGTGATCCCCGGGGTAAACTTTGTTTCCCATCCACTTGTCAGGGTTTCTCTTGAAGAGGGTTAGCGAGGAGCTCTGCCTAATGTAGATTGGAATCTTGTTCCAAAGCATGGGAAGTCTCTGGGACAGGAATCTATCCCTCCAGCACGTCCTGTTTATTGTTGTGGTGAGGTTTAGGTCCCTAGAACATGTGGCTCGAGGGGATATGGTTTTCTTTAGGTGGAGCATGTCCATCAGTTCTGGGTTGGACATGGCCTTGTATGTCAGGCAGAGATCACCTCTGAGTAGGCAGTATGCAACCGAGTACAGCTGGAGTTTCTTCAGTCAAGCTGCATAGGGCATCTGTTTGAGGCCAATGATCCTCTTGGTGAGGTACTTCTGTGGTCTTTCCAGCTGTTGCAAGGTACATCCCAAATGGGGTGTTGTACTGTATATGATGGGTCTGATGATGCGTAGAGGGGCATGATGACATCTTTTGATCTGGATGCAAACCCTTTTGTGATTAGGTGGGCCACATAGAAGGATTTTCTAACTACTTTGGCAATGTGATTATCAAAGGAGAGGTTACTATCTACTTGGGTCCCCAGATCCCTTATTACGTCTTCCGTATTTAGGGGGTACCACCTATGTGGTAGTTTGTGGGTACTTTGTTTTTTTCCAAAAGGGATGACTATGCACTTTTTGGCATTTAACTTGAGGCCATGGTTTTGACACCAGGTATCTGTCTCAGTGAGACCCTTTTGGAGGATGTCTGTGTCCACTGGCAAGTCAATTATAGCCCCTAGTTTGCAGTCATCTGCGAACATAGTCAGCCATAGTCCTTCTGTGCTTGCCTGTACCTCTGAGAAGTATGTGCCGAATTGGAGGGGTCCTAGGACTGAGCCCTGGGGAACACCACTAGTATCAGGGGTTCAGAAATTGATATCCTAAATGTGTGCTGCAAATTGGATATTGTTAGGTTAGTGTAGTGCTTAGAAAAATACTTCATTACTTGGTGGATATATATTTTTTTTTAGCTGTTATGTTTTACAGTTTTCAAACCGTATAGTGCTAGTATTTAGAAAAACTACCTTTGATTTTTGTGGCCTTTATTTTTATTATCTTTGATTTTGACAATGATTCATGATGTATATGCTTCATTGAGTCATTTTAGGGAGGAATGGGTTGTCAGCACCACTGAAACCTGGAGAGAAAAACAGTAAAAACAGTAGCTTGAGAAAATATGTTCACTGAGCCAGGGCTTCCCTGTGTTGGTCCGATACCAAGACGTGGTCCAACTGTTAGTTGTGAGGATGTTGAAGCCATTGGATAAGTGGTCCACTGAGGGAATAACATGTGCAGACTTATTTATGTAGGATACTGTTGCAACCATGAGCCAGAGCAACAAAATGGACTAAAGGCACCTGAAGTCTGTATTTATGTGAGATCAAAGCAGCCCACTGTTGTCATAAAAAGGCCTTGACATCATAGCTCTCAACAGTCCTTGATTTTGCCTTATCCCTTGTACAATGCTTAATTTTTAGTAATTCACTTAGGATTACAGTCCGTAATGCTAGACATTACAGTTTCATGCTTCTTATTGTTCAGATGATGCATGTTGATGCAAAATCTGTTGCTCTATCGTTTTTTACGTGAAATAGAGTAATAATTAAAAACAAAATCTGTCCTAATTTTTGGGCCATTACCCCTATTATTTTTTGGCTTTGTCCCCAATTCCTGAACATAAAAGTTGCGAACTATGCCTTCCACAACTGGAGCCCCCTACTGTTATTCAAAATGGTTTGGTCTGCAGTAGCTTCAGAGATAATTTCTGCACTGCACATAAGTACTTAGAGACCAATGTTAAAATATGTCCTGGAAGAGGTGTGAGGTTAGACACCACTGAGAGAGTCTCCCACCAGCAGGGCTTCCATGTACTTGAAATAGGAAAGGTGTGCCATCACTGTGGAAATTGCAGTCACTGGGAGGCAGTTTGAGAAAGCTCCCAGGGTTGATAACAGTCCAGAACAAGGACATCTTCAGTGGAATTGCTGCAGTTTAAGGGCAAAACACAGGAATTACCTGATGTGCTGGTAATCGACTTTCATGGTAAACATCATCCAGTGGTTTCGCAGGAGCAGTGGAAGGATGGTTTGCACACATTCAGGCACTTCATTTAAGTACTGAAAGTAGGCAGGTGCAGAATTTGTCTAAACCCCCGATTTTCGTAAGATCCAAACCAAAGGGAAAAAGGACACACAGACAACCCATTTAATAAAGATTGCAAAAAAAAAGCTAAGTTAGTCTTTACAGTGTGATACCTTAAACCTCATATAATGAAAGCCCATTGGATATATGCAAATGAGCCCTTAAGGACATCGTGTTTCAGCTACACAGCTTCTGAATACCTATGAGTTTTTATTCTAGCCAATAAATTCAAACCTCACAAGCTGTGGACATGCAAGTTTTGCCCTTTTTATTGGCCTCATCAGCAAAGTGCCATAACTCCTTGCGGAGGCATAGCCTGTGGAACTTGCTCCCCTTGGGAATCCAGATCCCACCATGTTATTGCCTGTGATGGAAGAGGTGTGTATGGCTACTGTGATTGTTCATGTAGTAAGAAGTAAGGAGTAGCTGTTCAACTTTCCTGCCTGACAAAGAGAAATTATCTGTGAAAGAGGTCTCCCCATCTCCTCTGTTTGCTTCATCCCAGACTGTTTCTGTGACAGTTTTATTTAACAAACTACTAAAAAGTCACTCATTACATCTTGCTTGCCATCATGTACAGCAGCCAACTTTCCTGCAAAGTTTTTAAAGCTAAAATCTAGAACTACTTTGTGAAAAACTTTTGTTCAGTTTGCATGATGCACATAAGTGAAAAGTCCAGACTAAGTAGCTTTCCAGACCAGGTTTGTGATGTGTGTCAGTGTGTCACAGACGACTGAGCAGCTTAGCTGGGAGAACAAGGTAATCTCACAGTTTTAGCAGGGTACTGCAGGGGGTCAGTGAGGGAGATAACTTTGAATAACAATCAGAAGATGTAACAAAACTTGAACTTTCACTGCTTTGTCTGGAAGTGGGGTTTAGTATACCATGACAGACATTTTAGCAGCCTACACCAGCACAAATCAGGATGAGTCAATGTAAGGAAATGCTGAAACAGTCTGCAGAGACACTGTTAAAAGACAGTGATTCATAGCACTGCCATTTTAAATAGATGCAGAGAGACAGCAGTTGAAATGGTGGTCTCTGGGGTGACAAGGTGCATTTTGGGACAAATCAGAATAGAAAACACACGAGTATGACAGCCCTCTTCAGGCCATTTCCTAGTATTGCAACTTGTACTCAGTCACTAAAAAATGGAATTATCTTCCTTTGCAAATTACATCTACCGTTAACCTCTCTATTGGTACTAAAAGACTGCCTACATAAGACTTGTCTGTGCTTCCTCACTACCCTAGGCTGAACTAGACCCCCCCGGCATACTTCTTGCAAATTCCCTCTCTCTGAACATAGTCAACCTGATCCCTAGATGAAGGACAAATATAATTTTGCTTAGGCTATGTCTAGTCATTTTTGTTCGAACATGTATATTCACAGTGTATAATGTCATCTCTATGAACTGTCAATTGGTCAACCTGATCCCTAGATGAAGGACTAATATAATTCTGCCTAGGCTATGTTATCTAGTCATTTTTGTTTGAACTTGTATATTAACAGTGTATACTGTCATCTCCCTGAACTGTCAATTGTGAAGTTATTTAACTATTGGCAGTGTTCTTTTTTTCATCTTCTCTGTCCAGTTATTTGTACTTTGTATTTGTAAGTCACACTGTGAGCATTTTTTTACGTAGTTAAGATGTTGCTTTTCTGTATTAGATTTTGTAAAAATTGTATTATGTAACTGTAACCTTATTATGTCAGTGTGGAAGTTTTCTCCCTGGGCTTCTGCTGAAAACTAGTTTGATATTTCTGGTAAACAAATGTCAAATAAATTAACATGAGTGTTGGGAAAGAGCTAGGCACAACTTAGTAGTTTAGCAGTGAGTGCAGCCCTCAGCCTTGGTGAAGAGGATGTCCAGTGCGACCCAAATTAGGAGTTGTCCTACAGATGTGTGCACTTGTTTGCCTGATACAGAGTGAAGAAGAAGAAGAAGAAAGAAAGCCCATTGGTAAAATAAATATCAGTAGCATTCGTAAAGTAATACTGTAAATTCCTTTTTGAAGTGTGGCCGTCTAGCAAGATGGTAATGAGTGCAGACATCTGGCCTGTTGAAAGGCATCTCTGTAGGAACATTAACCTGCTGTGTTGACAGTTTGCCTCCTTTTCTGTGTCTGTTGTCCTTGCTTATACTGACAGCTCTTCAGATGGTTGTCCTGTTGAAGCCGTTCAGATGTGGTACATACTCATGCACAAACTTCTGCCTATCAGCTGCTAAAGCAGTCTCCTCTCGTCCCTCTGCACATACCTCCTTATTTCCTATGGAATTGATACCAGTTTGGGAAGAGCTTGCTGTAAAACTTAGTCTGGCATTTTTTCCCCTCTCTTGATTGCCTTTCATGCTGCTGTCTGCAGGGCAGATCCCTAGCTGAAGTCCAACCCATGTGCTGATACTGTATCCTGTAATTTAACATAACTGTTTCTCTAGTGATAAAAAAGGTGATGGTTTACACCCACAAATACATTTGTTGCAGTCAATACATTAGATTTGTGGCAGCTAAGATAAACAAAGGCATTCAGGCTGAGCATTCTTTAGCTGATTGCTTTATCTAAGCGGGGCAGCTTTAGTTGCAGCGCTTTTTCTTTCCTCGTGGGTTTCATTTAATCTCTGGGTGCTTTATATCTGCTCCCTCTAGTGGCAGCCTGTGTTATGGTCAGGTGCTGATAGTTTGTGCCTGGTCTTCTCATTAGCAAAAGCTTTGTAAATTTACATACGACAGTGCCGAGTGCATCCCCATTGATAATTAATTATACTTTTTGACATTTCATTTATATATGTGTTCTTAGACAGGAAGAGCAAAGTTGCTTAGCTGAAAGCGAGTTAAATGGTTACTTTTGTTTACTTGACATATGGGGCAGACATAGACTAGTCATCAATCTTCTTTATGGCCATAAATTGGTCACTGTGCAGTATTTGTCCCCAGGTAACTTGTGTTGTAGTTTCTCTGGAAGCAACCATCTCGTGATTAGTGAGGGAGGGGGTGGTGGTAGGTGGTGACTCATTTCCTGATAACTGTAGTAAATGACAAGAAGTGTTATGCTGCTTCAATATGAAAGGTTGATAATTTATTTTGTTGCTATTTTTAATGCAAGCTATAAAACAATAGTAGGATTGTTACTTGATAATTGCTGCTTTTTTGTTTTGAGAAGGTGTCCTTTTCTTCTTCATTATAGTAAGTATAGCTTATAACTGTACCAGTGCAAATACACCAATATGCACATTAACGAACATTATTCAAGCATGGTCTTTAACACATTTTAACAAGATGATCAGTTATGCCAAAATGACATTAACAGTACGGAGCTGTACTATGTATTTTACTTCCTCTAAAGAAGCAAAGGCAAACGTACCAGGTATTATGAGACATTAAAATGAACTGGAAGCTTGTTTGGTTTAATGCCTCAGAAAACCCGGGATGTTTGACTTATTTTATCACAAGTGTTAACCTTTTAATCGCAAAAATAAAATCCTTTATGGTCACCATCCATTGCTTCTTTAGAAGAGGTATAATGTGCTGTTTGAATGTCCAGAATGCCTACTTACATACCAGCATTAGGAAGCAAATCGGTTACTTCCATTGCTGGGCCCTACTGGTAACAGGCCCACACTTAGCCCTTATTTAGTGTTTGCCAAATGGCATCAGTTGTAATATGTGCAGTATACCAAAACCACCAGGCATTTCCCGTTTAAGTAACTGGTTTCTGGTGGACTATGAATGAGCCAGTTTGGCAAGCATCAGGGAGTACACTGTTTGCTTACCTGGGGAGCATAATTTTTGAAACCTGATCTGAAATAGGTTTATAGTGCTTTTAAGCACTGGAGTCTGGGAAGTCTTCCTGCCTGTTCAGTTGTGCTTCAGACATTAGTACTGCAGTAGTTACAGTTTCTGTAGTCCACAGCCATGTCAGTCCTGTATTGCTGTGCATCATGCCTGCTACTGTTTATATGGTTACCAATGCTAGAATGCATCCACTGGATTCAGTATCAGAACTAGTTGGCCTTCTCCGTCAATGCAAAAAAGTGTCAGGTGTTGGATGGTCCCTCAAAACCCAGTCTGAGGATGTAGCAGACGGTAGCCATGTTCCACAAGATTCTTCCTGAGTGGGGCAAGGCTGATACTCAACCAACATATGGCTTGAGCCTGTGGTTACACAGGGAAGCTTTTCTGCACATCAGTGTTCCAGAACTGGAAACAGTGGTCCCAGGCTTACACACTGTCTCCTAGTTCTACCCCGGGGGCGTACTACCATCCATTCACACAATATTAGGAGATCATTTCTATGGAGGGGAGCGTTGAGACTTTGGGAATGGGATGGCTCAGAGCAGATACTTTCTGTCATCCATTCATGTTTTGGGTTTTATAATGTGGGTCTAGGATAATCTAAATATTTTGCTGCACACCCCCAGTCTGATCAGGAAACTACACATACAAAAAGCCACAAATGTCGTCTTTGTGATGGTGGGGTATCTGGGGGGGGGGGGCACAGTCCACATAAGTGTTGGGCATCCATAAAGGTGAACATTTTGTTGAATTCTGCTTTTGCTGGTGTCATTTACTTTGGATAAAAGGCAGATTTGCTTGGATTTTCCAAAAAATAAAATATTTGTTGAAACATCAAAAGTAAATGGATGTGAATCTGTACCCAAAATGTGTGATTCAGTCATTTGTGTATTAAAACTGCACAATACCCATTTTGAACTCTTTAGCAGAAAGGCTAAACAAAAGCCACTTTCCACTCACAGGTGGTCTCAGCACCAAGGTAACTCAGAATCTTTGTGGAATGCAGGCATGTGGTAATGGACCTCAATGTGGCTGATTTAATAATAGATGAATGTTGCACCCCCCCTCCCCAACCCAGCAGAGGATGTCAGCTCCAAAGATGCTCTTTTTCAACAGTGGCCCCATACTTTTCTGACTGGTTAGCCAGCTGCATTGTTTTTATCACTGCAGCAACTCCCTGCCAGAGAATCTCAGAGGTCACTTTACTAATTTGGTTACTGTCACCATCATAGTTGTGGCTTTTTCACTGCAAATACCCGACCTTCTCTATATGAGTGTACTACACATTATAAATTAAATGTATCTGGGTGTTGGCTATCCTTTGATCAGTAGTCCTGAAAGGTGAAAGTAGTGGATCCCCATACAATTAAATGTATCTGGGTGTAGGCTTTCCTTTGATCAGTGGTCCTGAAAGGTGGCAGTAGTGGATCTCCATACTACTCAATACCTTGGTCCTAACAGTCCATAAAATCATATCCCAGATCCAGCAACATTATGGCAGTGTTACGTGATTTGTAATTCTGATATGGTTTATTTGCACTTCACTTCTCGAACAGATTTGCCTCAGTCTCTCGTCTTTTTTTAAAGGTAGCTTGTATACTTAGTAACAGCTGTGGTTGGCACAGAAATAAACTTTTACTACGTTAGGTAGTAGAATGTAGACTGCATTGTGTTAGAAACATCTTCAGGAAGGTACAAAAAGGCTGTTTTGTTTAATTCGCAAAGAAGGTGTCTTTGCTCTTTGTTCATTTCTTTAATTGTACTTTATTGATGATCATTAATAGTTAAATCATGCTGGTTCAGATTATGTACTTTTACGTCATTGACTCTATGGAGTTTTTCTGCCTTGGTTTTTGTAGACAACTAATTTGTTTAACAAAAACAATTGAGTAAATTAATCTTGTAGTAACTGAGGCAGGTTTATAGGTAGGTAGTACACATGTTGTCTGACATCATTGAGCAGGCTAGCCCAATTTCCTGGAAGCAATTTCTGGTTAAGTGACTTGCTCAGTCACACAGTAGACAAAATAAGTCTGAGGGACTCGAACCCTGGACTGCATGAAGTAGCTTGTTCTAGAGTACAGTCTTAATCCTCTGTGCCAGACTGCGGCTTTGCTGTCGTCTGGGTAAATGACAGGTGGCAACATAGGTGGGGAGGTACATCGTGAAAAGAGCATGTCTTGCTCTTTCTCATGTTATCGATAGCAGCGTAATTAACATGCAGTGCACTTCATGCAGGGTAATGGAAGAGAAATGCTTATTAGGAAATAACAGGTAGATTTTTTCACCATAGCGGGTGATCTACAGGGAGGCCTTCTGCAGTGTATAACTGCCTGAGGTTTCGTCTTTTGATATCCCCAGCTTGGCAAATTTCTGTTTTCTTTCTCATCATCGTGCTCAGGAGAATTTGTTTTCTGCCAACAAATCTTGATGTTATACGTCATGCTAAGAGGATTTGTCGAGCCCCTGTGCTTCTCAGTGTGACCTGCATCCAGTGAGCTAGCATGACTTTCAAGGCAGGAAACAAAAGACACGGCATAAAAATTGTAAATTATAGATCATTCTGTTAAGTCATCCCAGCTGTTTGAAGCTCGATATACTGTAACATTTGGAAGCTTAACACCTGCCATTGTAACTGCTTAAGACGTAGGACTTCAGTTTACCTTTTCTTTACCACCATTCCAGCTATATTCGTCTGGTTCCTTAGTTCTTTTATTTCTTTGCCAACAGTTCTTTGTTAGAGCTTAGCAATGTCATTTAATTGAATGCCGTTACTATTTTTGTTTTACACATTGCTATACCTATTGATTCCTTTTAATTATCATTGTGTTGTAACTCAGAATTACTTGTTATACCCTTTCTGTGTAAATGTTGAAGTTTAATGTACAAATGTCATAGATAAAAGGGGTCCTTCGGCCAGGCCATTCACCCAGACTGACTGAACGAATAAGTAAAATACCTGCTTGATAGACAGGCAGATTTATCTGCCGCTGCAAGATAGGAGTGGAAGAAGGCTGCCCATTAATGGGGGTGGGGTGACAAGAGGGTAGTAAACAATACCTGCAGAGGGCTTCTGCTTTGAAGAATCCCAGGAAATGAAAATCAAATCTTCCCAGTTGCCCTGATATTAGAGGGTCTAAAGCCAAGAGTTTAAAGTTTGAGCTATGACATTCTTAAGATGAAGGTCCAACTGCGGTGGTGGTGCTGCGGTAGCGTTGTCGCCTCACAGTTAGACGTTGCCCGTTCGATTCTCAGTTAGAGCGTCTTCTGTCTGGCGACATGCGTGAATGGGCGTTCCTTCGTTGAAGGTTGTGCGTTAGGCCCGGCAAGCCAGTACGTAAAAATCTACTGCCAATCATTGGCGGACGGGAGTTCCGCTGTGGCGACCCCTAACCGGGAAAAGCCGAAAGACACAAACAAAATTCTTAAGATGAAGGTCCAACTCCTTAATTATAGTACCTGCAGTAACATTTGTTGAAGGTGTAAACTGATGGACCAAATGGCTGCTTCGTAAGTTTTTGCAATGGATGCATTCCTGATGTAACCAATAGAAGCAGAGGGGTCTACACTGTCATCTCAGTACCTTGCTCCCAGAATGCAAACACCTTTCCTGTTATGTAAATAAATTAAATTTGTTTTCTGTTTACACAAATGATTACTTCAGTAGCACTTGTACTTCACACACACACACACACACACACACACACACACACAAAAGAAAACTCGTATAGCTGTTTTTATAGGGCCTCCTGCACTCCCCTATGCTCACCTAGATTATTGAAGTCACTGCACATCACTGTAGTACTCGAAAGCAGTATAAATAAGCCGCGTGTCTTCTTTCTTTGAGATACATTGTGGTCTTGGAAGGGAGAAAAAAGTGAGGAAAAAACACATTGCAGCAGTATGTAGTGAGCAGCCATAGTGAACAATAAAAAAACTGGTGTCCCAGGTTGCACCAACAAAATACAAGCAATCTGCCTTCAAGTACTTTCAGAGAAATGTTGGAATCAGCCACTCCCATAATGAATAATGACAAATGACAGTGCACTTAGCAGCTCACCAAGGAAAGGTTTGCAGAAGCACTGAAAACCTGCCCTTTCATAGAGAAAATACCCAAACCGGTCTTTCTGAAATCTGACTGAACATAAATGGTGCAAAGGTCTCTTTGTCCTTGATTTTACCCACACAAAATAGAGAGAGAGAGAGTGGATTAAATTAAGGACTTTCTGATACCACATTCAGGAGAACATGTGAGATAATCTTGAAAACATTTGACCATTGTTTTAAAACAAAACAAAAAAAGGTTAGTTTGGAGATAATGAGCAGACCTGATGCCCACAAAGATCATCTTCTAACAAGTGAACTTTGTCCTCTAGCAATCCTGTTTTTTAAAGGAAAGGTAGGAGCAACAGTCATGGAGTTCAAGTCTATGAAGCTGAAGTGTCTTTAGAGATGGGCAAAGATACTGAACCTGTGTCATAAATTGATAACCCAACCAGTGTAAGAGGTCTGCCCCCATGAGGTCATGACATGGGGCATTCAGATCCCTGAAACAGACCCATTGACTGTGGAGTAACTGAGATCCAGGTCACATGCAAGTCAAGACTACTTACAGACTGAAGTGGCATCAGCTGCCTTCTTGTCCTTATGAAGAATCCTTTCCACTTAACACAATATGTTTTGAATGTGAAAGTCTTCCTGGAGGCTTCAGTTGTGTCTGAAATGCTCACTGGAAGCTTCACTGGGCTCAAGGGATGTAAGTGAGGAGTCTGGTCATGAGATGTAGCTTGCTGTCACCTCAACCTAGGGGGAGGGTGGAGTTTATGTCCTTGACTTGCATTACTGACGTTTTCTGTACTTTGAAGGAGCTGAAAGTCCAAAGCTTTGAGGTAGCTGATAGTCCAAAGCTCAGCCTTCTTGGCCACAGTAGGATACAGCAGATTAATCATTTACTTTTCATAGGAACATGGTCAAAAGGAATGGTAAAAAGCCTTAAGGGAATCTTTACTCCTAGCCCAACATGAGAGATCACACCCACCATTAATTCCTACTTACCCCACTGAGTCAAGCAGAATTTAAGCATGCTTCTTTGTGGCAAATTAGTCGATCGGTGTGGTGTACCTACTTTGGAGCACCTTCACTAGTCAGCAGTCTTGAGTACTCAAACTTTAGGAGAGGACCATCACTTCATTTGGACTCTACAGCAACCTTTGTCGCCACCCCCTCCCAGGTGTGAATGGTGTCAAGGTGAAAGTCTGTGACCGGCTGCCAGACCAATATCTCCTTTCTGCACAAGGGGTAAAGTCATATTTCCCACAGTATAACACTGGCCTAATTGTGTGACAAGACCTGAAAGGACTGTGGTCTCAAATTCCCTTCCTCAGGTTTCATCCTTCATGTGTTAAGCAAGGGGAGCACCAAGGTAGGCTGCCCAACACACTAACAATGTGTCTGGCATCCAAATTTGTGGCAGTTTCTTTTTTTTTTTTTTTTTTTTTTTTTTTCAGGAGAGAAATGTGCACAATGAGGTTAGTAGTTCACCACCACTCCAGAACAAATGACAAGAGAATGTTTCCGATAAGATGAGGGCTTTGAAGTCAATGCCACCTGACAGTTCACTCTACTACCTGCATCTACAACCATGATGTCTGTGGCTGCCATAAGGATCCTGAATTGCAGGAGGCTTCAAATGTGAATCTTCCACTGTTTGTTCGTCTGGGCAGTCAAGGTGTTGACCTCTTGAGTCCTCTCAAGAGCAGGAGCAGCTGTTACTGAAGTTTCTATTTCTATCGCAGTCAGATCCCAAAAGTCTGCAACTGAGGGCAATAATGACTGGATGCTTCTGGGAATTCCTTATTGAAACTGCTAGGGGCAATCATCCAAGTGAAGGGGACACATGAACATCCCCCCACTGCAGGGCTCTCAAAACCATGGCTAGGACCTTAGTAAATGCTCCATACAGAGAAGAGACTGAATGTTAACACTTTATTGAAGTGATACCCACCTAGTGTAAACTAAAAAGCCTCATTTGCAGACTGTAAACAGTTATTCCAAAAAAGTCTGTTATGTCCATTGACATCTTTCAGGCGCTCTGTAGTGGGAGAAGCATGTTTCCACTGTCCCCTCCCTCTCTGAGAGTCACCATCTCTAACTTGATGTGCTTGTTAATGTCACTGATGGCCAGAATGTCACAGAAGCCACTCTACTCTCAAGAAGAGGTGACAGTGTTTGGCTTTTGAGTTCCTTAACTTCTCATGTTTTTCCTTCATAGCTGCATCCTCAGAGAGTTGAGGGATGCCCTCAGCTTTTCTTGTCTTCTCCTGTTGGGGATGAACCAGTGACATTTTTGGTATGCTCCACTCCTAGCCATTAGATGCTGTGCAGTTCTGGGTTTCTGCTGGTGATGTGTTGTCAGTGCTTTGTAGGATTCAGCAGTTTAAGTGCTGAATGTGGGAACATTTCAGTAAATAAACATTAAGATGTTGGCCTAAACTGTGTTAGCCCAGAGAAACAAACAATTTGGTGCAGGGGCTGAAAAAGCATATGTGTATGATGTCACAGCAGGCTCTGGCAAAAGGATGGATGCCCTTGAACATGGGGATGAAAGAAGGTGCAGAAATATGTCGAGATAGGGGCTATCAGAAAAGGAAATTCCAGCGGTCCCCCATTGCAGGCAGCCTCTCAAGTCAGATCACTGTATTTACTTTAAAAGGTTATCATGGTTAACAAAACCATTTGATATGGAGTGGGAAGACGTTTATAGCTGGCATGTGAACGCCTGTTGCGTATTGGTTTCAGCAAAAGGAAACCCAAGTGTTTTTCATTTTTTGTCCTTGTTGCTTTTGTAGGTAATTGTGTAGTATAGTAGCTAAGGTAGTGCTTGGGGACAGGAGTAGCAGCTTGTAGCTGCCGTTGTTTAACGTGCTGCTGAGCAAGTTGCTTGGTCAGATCAGTGCCCCTAGAGTCAGTCATGAAGATAGCATGGTGTAACTCTTGGTCTTACCCAGTTTTAGTCATGTATGTCTTTTGCAGTCTGTTACGAATATTATAGGGCAGTTTAACTTCTACCTGGACAACCAAACATTTTATTATAAATTGTTTTGTTTTTTTTTTGTTGTTGTAGTTAGTGTAGTGTGTCAAACAGCTTTTCATGGTAAATTTTCTAACGTTTCCATGCATATGCTACACATTTGCATTCCCTTCATCCCCTGTTTATCCACTTACTACTTCTGGTACGTATGATTTAGCTACATATTGTGGTGACACTTGATACTTCCCTGCATAGTGTAAGTATGAGACATTGTGAAACTTAGTGACCTGACATCACTAACAGTGGCAACAGTTTATTTTTGCAGAATTTTGTATATTGCACACCAGTGCATTTGTTACTTTACTGAGGTAAATGGTGAATTGTTTTGCTAATGTTTTGTCAAAAAGTCTTACTTCAGTGACTTCTAGTGCCTGATTTTACTAGCATGTATTATCCCGTGATCTCTGCTGTATTTGACCTCACACCATGTGTGTAACTTTGCTTCCTCTTAGCTGCTTGTGTACACTGCAGAGCTTGTGTAACACTTGCACGCACGCGCACACACACACACACACACACACACACACACACACACACACACACACACACACCTTTTTCTGTTGGATTTGGCACCACACAGTGGCATCGCGGAGATCTGCACACATCCCTCGGCACCTCTAAAGATGCCTGTCATACTTTCATATTGCAAGCACAGCACTATGATGGGATAGGTTCTTCCCCAATTGCTTCCCAGGTCTATTCCTAGACATCATTTGCCAGGGGAAATAAAGAAAAACACAAATTCAGCACCAGCACCTTCACTTTATTCAGTTACAGTGATCTGGTACCTCGGCAATTCGCCTTCACGGATCAAAGTAAAACAGTTTAAACTAACATTTATACTCAGTCAAACAGCTGTTAACAAGATCCAGTTATTCAATAAATCATTTAGAGGCATCACATCTTCTTATACAAAGGTACCATGTAAATATATTCTAAATGCATTTAAATAAATATGCTTTTAACATATAGCCTTTAGTACAAACTGTCCTAACAAATTCATTAATAAACTTCAAGCATAAAAATTCTAATTACTAAGTTCCTGATTTAAACCTAAGGCCAATAAAGTCTGAAATTTAAATATCATCCTGGTTTCTAGCTCCAATAATTTACTAATATAGTCGCCCCCTCTGGGTAAAAAGGGTTTAGCAAGTACACAAAAAAATAAATCACAATCAGAACCACCATGTATTTCATAAAAGTGTTTGGCT
Organism: Protopterus annectens; assembly: GCF_019279795.1. Taxonomy (NCBI): domain Eukaryota; kingdom Metazoa; phylum Chordata; order Ceratodontiformes; family Protopteridae; genus Protopterus; species Protopterus annectens. Next base: position 364,479,905 of record NC_056747.1, on the reverse strand, counting down.
ACAGGACTTAAATTATTTTGATTCAAAACGGTGTAAGAAACTTCTCTGTGTGGAAGATTTTCAGTCCATATATCTCTAGTTAATCACTGTATATTAATCAGATCAGACAAAAGTAGTAGAAGTAGCGAAATTAAACTCGTCTTAAGTAAAAAAATAAATAAATAAAATAATAAAAACTATATAATTGTACAGAATTACTAAGTATTCGAAAGTAATCCAAGCAAGGCAGGCACTCTGACAAGTGCCTGCCTTGTTTGGATTACTTTCGAATACTTAGTGATTCTGTACAATTAGATATTTTTTATTTTTATTTATTTATTTTTTTACTTAAGACTATTTTAATTTCGCTACTTCTAGTACTTGTCTGATCTGATTAATATACAGTGATTAATTAGAGATGTATGGACTGAAAATCTTCCACACACACAAGTTTCTTACACTGTTTTTTTGTTTTTGGACCCACTACACTTGTTTAGTGGGTTGCTTTGAGACTTCGGGGATACCACGGAGATTACTTTTAATTATTTTGATTCCTTACATCCCTGAGATGTTCAAGAATCCGGATCCTCACCGTACGCTTAGTTTGACCTATATACCATTTGATATTAGGACAACTGCAGCCTAAAATATACACAACCCCTGTTGATCTACAATTAAAAAAGTACCTAGAATTGAATAACTTCCCATTACTAAGGGAACCAGATAAATTCTTCACCCTAGTACATATACTACAATAACCACAGGGAAATGGCAAAGCAGTACTCGGTCTAGCTACAAAGTTGTTGTGTCTTTCGGCTTTTCCTGGTTAGGGGTCGCCACAGTGGAACTCCGGTCCGCCAATGATTGGCAGCAGATTTTTACGTGCCGAGTTGCCAGCTCTGACACACAACCTTCAACGAAGGTACACCCATTCATGCATATATTCACACAGAAGACACTCTAGCTGAGAATCGAACGGGACAACGTCTTACTGTGAGACGACAACGCTACCACAGCACCACCACCGCAGTGGTCTAGCTACAAAGTCATAGTTCATAATCTCTTTTAAATGTTTCCCCTACTAAATGAAAATGTGACATATTTGGGAAATAGATGGCTTATATTTTCCTCTTCAACAGTAATATGCAAAAATATTTTGACAGTACTTTTTAAAGTTTCAGAAAAAGGTGAATATCTAATAACATAATATAATTTTTACACACCTCAGTAGAAATAGGAGAAACTACTCTCCCAAATTTGTTTTTACTTCAATTTTTCTGTGCCCTTAAAGTAACACCCTCAAGCATACATTGTTTTGAATGTTTAAGTCTTTCTTTATCATTCACCTGGGACTGTAACCACGAACACCACCATGCCATTGGGTCACTGACAGAAGCTTTTTACTGCAGACTGCCTGCATTGTTTACTGCATTTAGGCTTAATTTTTATGCTTACATCTTTTGTTTTCCTTAGATTTGTCACGTTAATCCTGGTGGGTGACCAGTATTGTAAGAATATGATATGCTTCAGATGTGTAAAGAAGCAAGAGCCTTTAATTCCACAGCTGCTGTCATTGTTACTATATGTCATTCCTTGTGAGATTGAGACGGAGAAGCAGGATTCTGAATTCAGATTATAGGCCTTACAGCACTGACTTCTGGACTTCCCAAGACAGCCATAACCCAACAGCAAACGGGGATCCCAACCTCACTTATTAAGCGTTGTGGTACTTGAAGGCTTACTTCAGTGTGGATAAATCCACTGGCATATCAGCCCAGTTCTTTATGCACAAAAGTAGACGTTAAAGAAAACTGAAACTGGTCACATTACACATTTCTAATGTGTGTTAATTTCATAACATAATTGCATTATAATAGCAGAGTATTCATTGCTTTGGTTTCAGACTTTGTGAAATGGTGTTACTTCCCATTACTATTTCCATGGTTGTATATTTGATGGTTTAGAGCTGCACAGGATGAAAAATTGCTCTGAATGGTAGTCCAGATGATAGCAAATGGGGGCAGTGTCTGCTTTTTAGGCATTATGGGGGGAAATGGAGAAAGTCTGCATTCTTGATTTGTATATTTCTGTTTTCAGTCTGCCAATTTTTTTGTTTTGTTATAGGAGAGCGACCATTTCCTTGCACTTGGCCAGACTGCACAAAGAAGTTTGCCCGCTCCGATGAGCTTGCTCGCCACTACCGCACCCATACAGGAGAAAAGAAGTTTCCATGTCCACTCTGTGTGAAACGTTTCATGCGTAGTGACCACCTGATGAAGCATGCCCGGCGACACCCTGATTTTAAGCCAAGCATGATCAAGCGGCCAGGCTTTCGAAGTGACTCAACCACACAGTCTGTTGCTTTCATGCCTTGTAGTCCAGCCATGAGCCCTGTGCCCAGTCCTGTGAAATTTCTGTGACAGATTGGCATTTTCTTGGAGTAGCTACGCTTCTGGGCAGGCATTGTGGAACTTAAAGGGAAAAATTCTGGTGCTTGACTACGTAGCAGTTTCTCAAGCCTTGTTTTGAAGGACAGAATTTCAAGGACTCCAGCAGCAAGACTGGCTCAAAGACTTTGTAATGTGTACTTGCCTTAGTAGCTTATGCACCACTTTTTATTCCGTTTTTAAATTATTAATCATCTGTCACTTTACTATTTTTTTTTGGAAACAGTGTATGTCTTTTTTGGCACATCAGGTAAAATGGTTAAAACATTAAAAAAAAATAATAATAATATAAAGTACAACTTACAATTTGCTGTGGAATATTTCAGAGTAATCATAGGACATGCTTGATGAAGCATTGAGTGTGACTGAATCACTGAGTGATGCAATCAGTCGAGGGTCATCTCTCGGAGTGATGCCTGTTTTCAGAGTATGGTTTAGATACTTACTGGGACAAAGTCTTAGTCCTGACTACAGGGTTTACGTTTGTTTAAAAAAGTAATGAAAATAAAAAAAAAAAAAAAGCAGTTATTTTATTTTTCATAACAAAGGGATGAGAACACCGTAGGTTGGAGAGAAATGCCTACTACAGCTGCATTCTGCAAGCCTGGATCTGTTCTACCTGTTTTCTTTTAACAGTTGCTTCTCTTTATTTGAGATAGTAGCATCATATTGACGCTTACTGTGAAAAGCATATTTATTCTCCTGTTAGAGATGTGTGTAGGGTTGGAGGTTTAAATACAAACCATATGGCGGCAGTATAGACATTTTGAAATCTGTATGATCAGTAGTCCATTTTCATTGAAGCTGAAAGTGTGTGCTTTTTCTTCCCCAGGAGAGATTTCATATCCAAGATCTAGGGCTTTAGTAACTACTGCATGTGATATATAGATAATTAGCTCAGAGGGGGAACCAATCAGAAGCACCTTGGTAACTGCTTCTGTCCCTGACAAGAACACTGGAATGGCAGGATGGTAGGCTGTGACTTCCACTCCAGTAAACCATTATGGCTCATTCATTATTACTGCAGAACAGCATCATATTTTATGACGGCAATGGCACTGCATCTCAGGATTGCAGAAGCTTCATTTGAATTTTACAGACTAAGTATCCCTTAGTAAATGCTGGGATGAGTATGTAGAATTATTTGTTGTATTTTTTCCTGTAAACTGTTGTTTCTGGGATATATTTAAACTGAGAAAGGAGCATCAGCCTGCCAGCACTCATAGTAGGAGTGTCAGTATTTCCTGTACTAATTTACTTTAGCAGCTTTCTCTGGTAAGCCTATGTGTTTTGTTGTCTGTTATCAAACACACACTTTCAAAACTCCTTCATTAAGGAAGTAAGAGATTGTGCACTGGATTGTACAGTGTGGTAGGGTGGGGGGTTCCAACCACTGCTGACACCCTACATCCTTCCCTACCTTATGTCTGTAATAAGTCAACTGGAATATTGTTTGTGTCCCGTAATCTTAATTTCTCCTTGTGTGAGTGTGTTTACTGTTTTTACTTGTACCATACTAAGCTCAGTACCAACATGCAGCTTGTTAATTGATAGCCATTTAAAGTAAACAAACAGAACAGCCATGGTGGCTAACTTTACACTTGTGTCTGAATTTACATTACATGCATGTGTGTGTATATGTATATGTATATATATGTATATGTATGTGTGTGTGTGTGTATGTAATATATATGACTCTACTTCTAATAATCGAAAGACCACTTACCCGAAGACAACTTTACTGAGACAACACCAAACTGTTAATTTATGGAATGATCACAATACCGAATTTTTTAACGGGGTAAGTGTGCACTTGGCCAACATGGGGAAATTTGCCCTTTTCCCCACTGGAGTGTGATCCTGGAGTTGGTATATTTAGTTGGGGGGGTCAGCCCCCCTACCTGCATGGGTTTGACATATTGCAGTGTGTTTTTTCTTTCAGTGTTGCCAAGTGCATACTTACCCTGTTAAAAAATTCAGTAGTGTGATCATTTGATAAATTAACAATTCGGTGGTATTGTCTTGGTAAAGTTGGGTAAGTGGTGTTTCGATTATTAGAAGCAGACCCATCTGTATTAATATGTATGTATATATAAGTTAAAGAAAGGTAAGCAGCCTTAAGTATGTCTTAGATCAGAACAATCATTAAAGTAATTGTTATAAATGATCCACAGTTTACCTAAACCTGAACTGCACATAAATGAAAAAGAAGGCCAGCAATCAAATAAGTCGACTGTCACAGTTAAATAAATATAAGCATATTTATTTTTCCTGGGAGGGTTGGGCAAGCCTTCTGCATCTCAATATCATACCCTTAAGGGTAATGGGAAGCTTCCTTGTTCCCACAGTTCTGTAATCTTACTGAAAACACTGGCTGTTTTTCCCATTTATTTTAATCCACATCAGTGTAACGCACCTAATTTTTTAGCAGTGGTCTTGAGCATTTTTTTAACTTTGGCTTTCTCTGTAGGTTTTATATTGGATACCGATTATACTTTTTGATGATTTGTTTTGTATTTTGAACTGTAGGGGATGATCACCCTTGAAGAATAAAATAAAGAATAAACCTGTTGATTAGTCAGGCCTAACTGAAAGTTAGGTGTCTCAGGTTAATTCAGGGTAACGCGGAAGAAAATTGTTTATTCTATTGGTATAAAACATTGCCCACCAGTGTATGCAGAAATTAAAAATCAAGTGGAAATAGTAGATCTTTTTTATCCACATTCCTAAAAGACCCATGATATGGAGATCAGGTCATTCCTTAGGTAAACAAAGTAATTGGTCAGGATTAGCATCACTTAAGGGTAAGAAGCAAAGGATGGCAAAAGTGCTACATTTATATCCTGCTGTTCCATTTCCTACCTACAAGTGAACCTTTGGATAGAGTGTTTTTTTTCTTTGTAGTCTGGTTATATTTTTACATAGAAATCTTTTGTGAAATAACTTGCTTTATTTCTCATTTCTTTTTCAGCTTCACAGTCCACATGCATGGTGCATGTCTAATCTCTGCTGATGGCCAATTTTCTATTAATGTAGCTTTTTAATATCTGTTTATAAATGTCAACAGATACATTTTTTTATCTTTCTTTCACATCAACAGAACAACTTCATCTTAATTTTCTTTAATGTATTGTGTCTTGCACTGTTTGTAATGCAGCAGGTAGCACACGTGCCTTTGGTGTTGTAAAGTCAGAAGGCTGTGAGTTCAGTTCTCCACTCAGGTGCATGGATTAAATTCCAGTACTGACACTGCAGTGCATTATAAATCCTGTGTGTGCCATCCTTCAGATGAGACATTGAACTCATGTCCCATCTGCCTTAGTTAGTGGTAGCTCAGGTGGATGTAAAAGATCCATTGGCACTTATCGAAAAAGAGTAGGGGAAAGTCTCCAACACCCTGTCCAAATGTTCCCTAGTAGTTTAAATGCCACTTTGGGTCTTCACTGAAAAGAGGTCATTGGCCTAGAGGGATTAAGCCAATCAACAAACGATAAATAAATAAAAAGTATTATAACAGATGTAAAATAAAATACATCCTTCTGAGTTCTACGTTTCCCTTCCCTCCCACCTGTAGACACAGTGTAGCTTTTTCTCTCTTTCTCTAACCCCTTGTGTTATTTCTCCTTCCAGTGCCATGTTATGATGTCCTCTTATCAGTCTGTACTTCTCTCCCATTGACTGCTGTCTTTCCCTGCTTCCCTGATTCTACCCGTTTTAGATTTACTTTATCATTCCTTATCCTTCATTCTCGATTTGTCCACTGTGTCCATGTTTTCCATTTTCTTGCATGAACCTTTCCCTTCTTTTTTCCCTTCCCTTCTCTCTGCTTCCTCTTGTTGAGTTACTAGCGGTCTAATGTCTTCCCCTATTGATGATGGTTCTTTTTTTTCTTCTGATTGCTTTTTTCCCCATATTGTCTGCATATTATAACACTAAGCATTCTTTGTTTTCCTCTCCCATCGCTTTCACATATCCTAACATAAGTAACATTTTTGCTATTGCTCCAATTTCTGGGAATAGCTGATCGCCAGCTGCAGGATTTATACCCTGTATACTTCTAATTTATCATAACTCCAAAAGACATTCATTCAGATGCCCTTTTCTTTGTCACAACTCCAACAAAGTCCATCCAATCCTAGGAATATCCTATATCATTTTATTGGTATATAGAAATATCTATGAAGACATTTCCAAGCAAATAGTGTAAATTTACATCACATGGACACACATCTTTCTAGTTTCAGCATGTGTTCCCATTCATCTGTTTCCATCATTTCCTGAAGTTCTTTCTCCCATTTTTTCCTGTTTCTGTTTGCTTGTCTTTCTTCCCTTACAGGCTTAATTGCCCTGCTCCCAGTAATCCCCTTGTTATCCTCCCATTTGTCCTTATGGTGTCTGGTTTCTGTCTTCCATCTGCTTTTCCATTTCCTCTTTTCTTCCATCTATTTATGTTTGTGTCTTTCGGCTTTTCCCGGTTAGGGGTTGCCACAGCAGAACTCCGGTCCGCTAATGATTGGAAGTTGATTTTTACGTACCGGCTTGCCAGGCCTGACACACAACCTTCAGCGAAGGTACGCCCTTTCACGCATGTCTCCACGCAGAAGACGCTCTAGCTGAGAATCGAACCGGACAGCGTCTTACTGTGAGGTGACAACGCTACCGCAGCACCACCACCGCGGTTTTCATCTATTTATGACCTTTTGATATTCCCACTCTATTGTAGTCATTAAGCTGGAATTCCTCTCATTTCAGCCCAAGTTTTTTACACTTTCTCTTGTTAACATTTGAGGCCAGAACTTCACCCTCTTCCGTTTTTTTTTTCTGTTCCTCTCCATGTTAATTGCTTGTCTTTCCTTCTGTTGATATATACCTGTTTCTGCCATTATGTATTGAAAACGTTTGTACCGCTTTCTTCCATATCAGCTGCAGTTTCCTACTTGGTGTCATTAGTAGCATTTTTACTACATCTTCCCTCCCCTTCTAGGGTCCCATAGGTTCATAGAGTAGTACTTGGCTAACTGCCTTTGTGGGTCATTTTAAGCCTAGTGAGTTACCCCATGTGAGAATCGAACCTGCACATTGTATCTATAAGGTAAACACCTTAACCATTATGCCAACCTCCCACCCCCTCTTTGTCCCTTATTTATTTTCACTCACTCTTTAATGTTCTTCGTGTGTTTGCCACCATGCAGGCCTGTAAGATGATGTTACTCCCAGCTCTCCATCCTTTTGTTGTCTTGTTCCCAGTGCAGTCATACTGTTCCTTCTCTCCACACATATTCCACAAACATCTGCTTTATATTTTTCAAAAATCTGTTAATGGTAACCCCCCGTGAATGCTTACAGTGGATAAATAAGTTGTAGGAGTATACAGATGTGTAGCACATAGGAACTTGTTTAACTTCTTCTTTCGGCTTTTCCTGGTAGGGGTCGCCATAGCGGATCACCTGTCCGCTCATGATTGGCAGTGGAGTTTTACAGTGTTGAGTTGCCAGCCCGGCGCCCAACCTTCCACAGAAGGCACACACACACACACACACACACACACACACACACACACACACACACACCTAGGGCCAATTTAGAGTGTCCAATCCACCTACAGCATGTCTTTGGGATGTGGGAGGAAACCAGAGCACCCGGAGGAAACCCACGCGACCACAGGGAGGACATGCAGACTCCACACAGAAGGCACCCCGGCCGAGGATCGAACTGGAGAACCTCTTGCTGTGAGGTGGCAGCGCTAACCTCTGTACCACTGTGGCCGCCCAGGAACTTGTTTAAATCTCATTCCTATATTTTCCTTATGTCCTCCACCATTAGTATTGTGTTTTGCCTTTTTTTGTTGTGTTTTTGTTTAGCCTTCCAGGTAATGTCCATTCTTAAAAATGAAATGGAGTCTGTGTTGATTTCTGGTTTAAGCCATTGACTTAAAAAAATTACTCACACTCCTTTGATGCTGGAAGATCAGACGCCCCTGTGTCTCTTTCCCCATCACACACACTAAGGTTCATTTTCTGTAGTGATACTACAGTAGTTTTTGGTGGCGGCTGGGTTGCAGTTATCTAAAGTAACATTTTTTGCACTTGCTTCAGCTTGTTTGTTTGTGTTTGCATATGTGAAACCTCGCATAGCACCCATTTAAACAGTGAGTTGCTGGTGTCATGATCCAGCTTCTACCCATCTCTAAAAACACTATCTTTAATCTGATGGAGAAAAAAAGAGGACAGAGGGGCTTAAAAAATTAAATATTATGCAGTTTGTTCATCGACTGATTTCCACCTTTTAAAGTCTTGTATGCTACATCATCAAGTTTGCTGGCACGTGTACTCAGAAGTGACTTGTTACTACAGGGCTCGGTGCCTCTTCTTATCAGGTGTAGCAGCATATCACATGCCACTAGAAAAGACTGGTTGCATTATAAGTTATGTAGAAAATAATGTCTAGAACCAATTGGCCCGCAAGCCAGAGGAGAGCTCTAAGACTGCATAACCTTAAACTCAGATAATGACATATGTGCTTCATGTCTCTGTCTGTTCAAAGAAATCGGCAGCCTCTTGTTGCTCCTTGTCAAAAGCGAACAGGTTGCCTCCTTTATTAGAACCTAAAAATTAGATTGGTTCAGGTTCTGACTTTACCAGGAACTTAAGTACTAATACCGCTGAGCCCATCTTTTTTCCTTTGCTGTTCCTGTGCCAGGTTTTCTTTTAATCCATTTTTTGCAGACTTACTTCTTACACATAAATTTATTTCATCAGACTTGATGTGTCATGCTGCAATGATAAGTGATCTTTTTGATGTGATGTTAAAACCATTTCCCTTCTGGTATTCCAGGTGGAAATTAAAGATTTTGAGTTGGTTCGAGTCTAAGGGAATTTTTTCCATTCTCCGAGTCAACACCGTTACTTTGACATTAAAACATGTATGCATCACATTTGTTTTCCTAGAGCTGTATCTGTGGTGAAGAATGACCGCTAAATCTGGACTAATGAAGACTCAATGTTAGTATTCCATTAAAGATGGGGTTTAAATCTTTGTTTGCTTGAGGTTGAGTGGTCCTGTGAATACAGCTGTTACCTTTTTAATACCTTTTTTTAATAATTCTTTGCCTGACGCACACTTACCTAGCATTGTTATGACAGTCAGCCATTGTCCTCCCAGTGTAGAAGTCTAGCTTTCTTTCCAGATCAAGGCCACTGTTGTGGTGGTGGTTGGGGGAGGGGCAACCCTGTAATGGAGACTTCACTTCAGCAAGCATGGCAGTAGAAATTGGAGTGGTCCTGATATGGTGCCTTCCTTTGTGCTTGCTTTATTAGCCTTAATTCATCTGTTTATTTTGTGACTGGCAGCTATGTTATACAATGCAGCACAGATTATAGGTGCCAGTGAGCTGTTGGGTACATCTGTGCCCTTGCTGAAGTGCAGTGCATTCTTTGTCAGGTTGTACCATTGTTTCTGTGGTTACCTTATGGCCATGTGCTAGGTATTATTGAGGCTGCTTACTGTTACCATAGCCTTTTATCCTGTTTAGCCGGCATTGCATTCTCAGTCCCATCACTCTATCGTCACATTCTGTGGCTCCCAGGTATGGTAACTAAAGTGGTGGTGGCTGGGATGATGCAGTCACAGCTACAGCCTTGCCTGTTGCCATTAGGTGAACATGGATACCTGGATGAGTAAAATGCAGTAGCACTTTGTAATGTTGAAAATGATCTAGCCCCAAACTGCCTGTGTTTTACAGTACTTCTTGCAGTATGGGAACACCCATCACATACTATTTGTTAAATGTGCAGCTTTATTTACATAAATCTAAGTGAGTCTTAGCTTTCTGGTCATGTAACCTGCTCCTCTTTATACCATAAACTGACTGGCTATGTATTCACAGTTATATGACTTTGTGGCCACTGTTAAGTAATGTTTCTTTATCTGTTTTAGTTTGCCACCATCTTTTTACAACTGCCTTTACTTTCTTTAAAATACCTTTTTAAACTAGTTTTAATAGTAAAATCTATTTTTTCATAGAATTTCTTTGTTGAAGTATGTGTATTTATTTATTGGAATTGTTGTCGTTTATTAAATTCTTGATAGTGTTATGGCTACTTGGTACTGGCTTATAAACTGCCTGGAAGAAAATGCCTCCACCCATGTAAATTTTGTACCTATTTGAACACACATGGATATTGATAAATTAACATATTTCTGTTAAGGTATATAGAAGCTAGCTGAAGTAGTTATACTTTTCCTTTATTTCTTCATCATTCCTTTTTTGTGCAAGCTAGTACCTTTTGCATTTTTTAATCTATACACATAGGGTTAAAGTATACTTTCAAAGTTGTTTACATTTTCTAACATGACATAGTGTGGTAGCTGTTGCTAGTCTGTCTTCTGTCTATCCAGTAATAATTTTGTGTTAGTCATTGTCAGCCTGTTAACATTGATTTATAAATAAGAGTATTATTGTTTCTGTGGGGTGTCAGATCAATCTTTTGGGAACAGTACTTTTAGATTGAAACCCTTATACATCACTACATCTATCCCAAGCATGTTGAAATTACCATCTTTCAGTAGTACAGAACTCTCTACTTGATTACTGGTTGTAACTTGCACATGAAGTAAGAGTGGATCATTGCCAAGATGCTGTTGAGGTGCATCTTTTTTAGGTTTGAAGGGTGTAGGAAGGGGCATCATTGTTACTGTTGTACTGCCCTGACATCTTGGTTTGTAGAATTAGCTTTTCAGATTAGGAAGTGAAAGGAAAGCAAAGTATGTTTTCCCTTGTTTTTTGGCAAATGACAGTGGTTTATATCCAGCAGAGAGAGGTTTGACAAGATACTTTCAGTCGAGCACAAGTCGGCCTTCTGAAATAATTCTAAGGTTTCGTGTCATTCCTTTCATTATATTCAGTAATGCATGTTGTGGGGTGTGTGTGTGTGTGTGTGTGTGTGTGTGTGTGTGTGTGTGTGTGTGTGTGTGTGTGTGTGTGTGTGTGTGTGTTTGTACTATTTAGATTTTGAAGTTGCATTCGTACTAGAACTGTGTGGTCATTTCCAGTCTGTCAGAATTATCCACTTTGTTAATTGATTGGTAGCTCTCATAACCCATCCCTCCCGAATTGAAAGCTTCTAATTTATTTTGCAAAGTCTGCACTAACATTAAATAGCACTGGTAGGATACTGAGGCTTGGGGTGCATCACTTGGCCATACTCTGTTGTATTTATTGACTAGTTTCTAGCTTGTTTAACTTGCTGATCTCATTACATTTTCATTTGCTTTGTAATGTGCAGAGGCAGGCTACCTGCAACTCCTCAGTTGAGGACTTCTTGATCTTGTTGATGTTAATAAGCTCCACTCCAACATTTTTGTGGTTCATTTCAGTCTACTTGCCTTTCTGTTTTACTTCTATTACGTTTTGCCACTTCTAAAGCATAGATGACCTCTCTCTTCTGTTTATCTTCCATTTATTTTGTATCTGTTGTAGACTCCTGAAATGAGTCTTCTGATTAGTTCTGATACATGCTGTCCTTCAGGACTGTAATTGTTGTGGCGACTCTAAAACACAGATCGTTCCACCATCAACACCATTCTTTTTTGCTGTTTCTGCTAGTAATCTTTCTTCTAGTGAGTAACCAGAAAAACTTCCTTCTTTCATTTAATGCTTGCTGTACAGGTATGTCTGTCTGAATTGTCTGTTCATTTTGCAAGCCAGAGGATTCTCTTATTTGTATTCAGTCTGTATGCCTGTTTTTGTTTCATGTTTCTTATCTTTTAGAGTAGCTATCTTGGTCAGGTGCAAACCTGTAAGATATTACTATATTTGTGGTGTTAACCTGCAATTAATTCTTAACCGCAGTTTTCATTATAAAAGTTTCATACCAGTGATTGGGGGGGAAGTGGGAAGTGCATCTCCCTACGGCTTTCAGTTCCTCCAGTTACTGCCACACTTTCAGATTCAGGGATGTCATCATGTACACAAAAATATGCAAACAAGTTGACTGCTTTGTGCAGTACATACAAAGCACAGTGACTATGAAATATGAATTGCAGTCCGTGGCTTCTGCAAGAGGTTGTGTACAGTAGTAGAAGAAAGATGCTGAGTAGAGCAGTAAAGAACTCTAGAATCAATGTTGCTACAGAACTAGTACTTGTTTGTAGTATAGTAAAATGCATGTGTTAGTACACCCTTTATTAGAACCCCTAAACAAAAGTCTTATACTTTTCAGGGATGGCAAACATGTCAAGTACATGGGATGGTACCTAAAAAAAAATGTTGTGCAGACATTTGGTAGGTTCATAGGTAGGTACTAGGCTATCTGCCTGAGGGCATTTATAAGCCTAGCCAGAGTGTGTCAGCTTTCGCCAACCCATTGAATAATTAACTGAGCCTCTGTCAAGAAAAGCCAGTGAAGTGACCCTAGGGGTGTATTTTCTGTTACCTATCCACTCTTCAAGGTTTCTCTTGAAGAGTGTTAGTGAGGGGCTCTGCCTAATGTAGTTAGGAATTTTGTTCCAAAGCATGGGGAGTCTCTGTGACAGGACTCTATCCCTCCAGCATGTTCTGTTTATTGTTGTGGCAAGATTTAGCTCACTAGAGCGAGTGGTTCGCAGTGACTTGGATTTCTTTAGGTGGAGCATGTCCATCAATTCTGAGTTGGACATGGCTTTGTAAGTCAGGCAGAGATCACCTCTGAGTAAGCAATATGCCACTGAGTACAGCTGTCGGGCTGCATAGGACATATGTTTGAGGCCAATAATCCTCTTGTTGAGGTACTTTTGTGGTCTTTCCAGCTGTTGGAAGCGTCTTGTGAGGTACATCCCAAATGGGGCATTGTACTCTATGATGGGTCTGATGAGTGACGAGTAGAGGGGCACTGTAACCTCTTTATTTCTAGATGCGAACCCTTTAGTAATTAGATGGGCTACATAAAAGGATTTCCTGACTACTTTGGCAATATGATTGTCAAAGGAGAGATTACTATCTACCTGGGTCCCCAGATCTCTTATTATCTCTTCTGTATTAAGGGGGCTGCCACCTATGTGGTAATTCATGGGTGTTTTTGTTTTTCCCAAACGGGATAACTATGCATTTTTTGGCATTTAGCTTGAGACCATGACTTTGACACCAGGTGTCCGTCTCAGTAAGGTTCTTTTGGAGAATGTCCGTGTCAGCCAGAGAGTCCATTATGGCTCCCAGTTTGCAGTCATTGGCTAACTTGGTTAGCCATAGTCCTCCTGTGGTTGCCTGTACTTCTGAGAAGTATATGCCGAACAGTAGGGTCCCAGGACCGAGCCTTGTGGGACATCAGTTGTGACTGGTTTAGAATCGGACCTGGAGCCCGCTATTCTTACCGTGTGAGTTCTGTCTGTAAGCCAGTTGGCAACCCATCTCGTGACGTAGGGGTTTATGTTCAGACTGGTGAGTTTTTCTATAATTCCCAAGTGGGGAATGGTGTCAAAAGCCTTGGCGAGGTCAAGGTAGGCTGTGTGAACCACCTTCCCCTCATCTATGGCCTTGATGACCGTCTTGAAGTCAACCAGGTTTAGTAGGCATGAGCTGCCCTTAACAAAGCCATCTGGGTCGGGTCAAGTGTTTGGAGGTTCCTAGTGTCTTTGTTAATGAGTACCATGATGATGAGTTCCATAGCCTTACAGACCAGGCTAGTCAGGCTATGGAGCGATAGTTACCAGGGTCAGTTGTGGCCCCTCCTTTGTGGAGCGGAATAACTGTTGCTGTGCGCCATTCTATGGGCATGTAACCTGTGGAGAGGCGAGGTTGAACGGTGTGTTTAGGTGGGGGGTTAGTTCATTCTGCAGTTCGCGCAAGACACAGCCTGGGACACCATCTGGCCCCATTGACTCTGTGCTTTTGGCTTTTGAAAGGGCTGTTTTCACCTGTGCGTCTGTGATTTCCGGGACTCTACACTTTTCCGGTGTGGGCCCTTTTGGGGGTGAGGGGGGGGGTGAAGTTTGCACTGAATCTATCTGCCAGGATGTTGGCAATATCAGTAGGTTCAGTATATTTTGTGCTATTTTGCACTAGCTCAGAGCATATGTGCGAGTTGCCACTTAGATTCTTGACATAGCTAAAGAAGGCTTTGTGGTTATCTTTCGAATCCTTGGCTATTTTTCTTTCTAAGTTAGATACTGATCAGGGATGTCTTTCCTTCTTGGGATTTGCTTTTTTTTCTGACCTAGTTTCCTCCTTCTGTTGTATAGCCTGTTTATGGCAGGAGTCCACCAGACCGGTTTCCTTCTCTTAGAGGAGTGAGTCTTGGTTTTGCTAGGGATGGCACGATCCATGCATCCTTGTAGGTGCTCATAGAGTGCATTTGTAAAGGTTCCTGCATCTTGGACACTGTTATCCTTTAGCGTGGGGGGCTGTGAAACTTACCACCTCTGGCTTAAGTAAGGTGAAGTTTGCTATAGAAAAGTTTTTCAATGTGGTTTCCTTGGTTGGGGGGTGGTGGTGTGGTGTGGATATCCAGAGTGATTAGTTTATGGTCTGATCTAACCAGTGATGGGTTGACCTCCGGTGCAGAACACTTGTCGCCCATGTTGGTGATGACCAGGTCCAGTATGTTTTCACCTCTGGTAGGGGAGTTTACCAGCTGATCAAGGGCATTTGAGTTGATAAATTCCAGGATGCGCTGGACCTGGGAGTTTGTACTTGAGTAGTTTTCCCATTTAACGGTAGGGTAACTGAAATCGCCCAATATCAGGGTGTTCGGTAGGACCTTCATGTTTTCCAGTGTCTCCAGAAAGGCGGAGTGGTGGTCCTGGGTCATGGAGGGTGATCTGTAGCAGGCCACAATTTGCATTGCAGATTTGCCTGATGTTAGTTGCACATGGATGATCTCGGAGGTATCATGCTGCGCCACTAACTTGGAGGTGTAGGTATCCTTGATGAATATGGATACACCCCCTCCTTTTGTGTTTCGGTCCATGTTCTGTGGTCGAAATGTGTGGTATGAGTTGTAGCCCGATAGTGCTGGGGTGCTCTGTGGAGCCTTGAACCAGGTTTCAGTTACTGCAGAGATGTCGACGTTCTCCATACTGAGGAGTGCTTCGAGCGCGTGCGTTTTGAGATTAAAACTCGTGGCGTTGAGTAGCATAACCCTCATTTTTTTATTTGTGTTTACGGAGGTGGGTTTGACTTTTGAGCCTTGCCTAAAAAAGGCACTATGGGGGCAGCAAGAGCCTTGGCTAGTATTCAAAAGCCTAGGGGTGACAGGTGCAAGCCGTCTCTTGCGAAGCAATGAGGCTTGTCGAGCATGTCGTCCCAGGCTGACAGACACTGGATCCCCTTTGAATGACACCAGAAGCTTAGCCAATTGTTGAGATTGATATTTTTTTCTTTATACTGCAGTATCATTCTTGGTGAGGGCAGGATGCTACTCAGGGTCAGGGTTATAACCGCCTGGGGCTACATGATCAGAGAGCTCTTCCATGTCTCTTTTCATGTAGTCCAGGGAGGTACGTCTTGGGTCATTCACACCAACATGAACAATGGCAAAGTCGTATTTGTACTTGTTCTGGAGTGACCTGAGTGCTTGTGTTATGTGGGGGATTCTGGCTCCCGACAGGCAGCTAACAGTAACCTTCTCCTTGTCCAGCCTAGTGAGTGGGACTATAGAGTCGACTATTACTAGTGTGTTAGGTATGTTATTTCCCCTTAAGGGCTGTGATTGTGCAGCACACTGATTTTGTGTTTTATGTGTTGTCTGGTTTGTGACGGGAGGTGCAGGTTTTTTGGGTGTCTGCTTTGGAGGTCTCTGATGCTTTTGCAGGTTTTTATTTAGAGCCTCTGAGTATGATTTTTGTGTGTTTATGTGTATTTTTCGGTTCATAGATTAATACTAGTCTGTTGATCTAGCTACATCATTTGTAACCTAGACACCACAAATTCCACTGCTTACTCCCCATCTCCATGGGAGATGGTGAGGGCCAGTTGTGGGGTGAATTTAAGAACACTCATACAATTATCTTGGTTGTGTTTGAAGAGGGTTGGCAGCTGCTTTACATGATATAAAGGAGAAGTCACTTCCTTAGGTGATCTGTTCCACCAACAGGTTCTGTTTATCTTGTGGTAGAGGTTTAGAGCTTTTGAGTTCGTAGTGTTGCAAGCCTTGCAAATGTGTAGGAGGCCCCACAGGACTGGTTCATTTGAGGTCTTGTCAACAAGGCAGAGCTCACCCCTTAGAAGTCTGAGATGGAGAAGAGGGATAGTGCTTTAAGGTGCTCTGTGTAACTACTGAAAGTCATGTACTTGATCCCCTTGATGAAGAAAGGTTAGGATTTTTCAAGTTAGATTATGCATTTGGACAGAAGATTTCATTGTCTACGCAGGTGCCCAGGTCATCAATGACCATTTCAGATTTGTGTGGAGTGTTTTTGTGGTATGTGCATGGGTGCTTGTAGAATTTAGCTTATGTAGTGCCCAGTGTAGTTCCCGAGTCTGGATCTGGCACCCCTCAATTCTAAGCTGTGGGAGAAAAAAATAAAAATGTCCTCCGTCCAAGTTGAGGACCAAAAAAAAAAAAAAAAGTACGGCTTTGAAATTATACAAACTGCTTGCTACAATTAGCAGGTCTTCAGACATAACTACAGATAAGAGTATCTGCATTCATTTTTGAATGGCAGTACTGCAGTGCTGCTCCATAGGTAGCTATCATGCCACTAACACCTTTTGCCAAGGGCATCTACCCCTTCACCTTGCCATAACTACACATTTGGGTGCTCATATTACCCAAAAGACCTAGTACTGTACATCTGAGATGCTTCAGAATGATGATCTGATTGTCACAGCAGTAGACATCTCCCTGAAGGTCCGTAAGAGGTCAGCTACTTGGCAAAAGTAATGTTTTGACATGTTTAAGAGATCATTAAAATAGTTTTAGTTTGGCGGATTTTTGAAGTGGCATTTAGTATGAACATCTAAGGCCAGTACACTCTCATATGAAAAGGAAACACTTCTGACAAAAGGTGAGGGGGTGTTTAATGTTTCAGAAATTTGGTGTGGTAAAGAGAGAGCTGTTAATTTTGTTGTCTCTGTTAAACTGCAACCCTTAGTGCCAAGGAGAGTGTTATTTTAAATTGACTTCAGAAGGAGATAGCATAGGAACAGATCTAAAGATCTGATGCTTCTCTGCATTCTGAGTTTATGGAAAGAGTGAAAAAATAAACCAGCAACTAGGCTATTTCCTCTGGGTCAGAACAGTGGCTAACTACCTCATATTCTCTTTCAACTTTCAGTGGTGTAAGTGAGCCTTGTTAATTAGAGATGCTGTTTTGTTTATAGATTATTAAAGGGTTAGAAGAAAATCAGCCCAGGGAGAGAAATTAAGGGATCATGTTATAAAATGTATTCTCCATGATCATACTCGTTGCGTTTGTGTTGTAATAGAGAGGGAAACAAAAGAAATCACCTCAAGCTGTAATTGTTAAACATGCAGCTATTTCTCCATGTTTCATTTTTATCATGTTTATTTATGAATTCATCGTACTCTGTGGAATGGCTCACGTTTCATTTTCATAAAATGTTTGGCCATAGTTAACTGTGGTACCTCCACCCCCGGACCCACAAACTCCAGACAAGCCTCTACATGATTGGTTTAGGGAATGATTGGGAATTTATGTTTAGGGACCAATTGAGAGTTGAGAGTTAGGTGGGGGGACTTTAGGTTTAGGGAGCAATCGGGACATTATAGTTAGGATGGGGGTACTGATAGGGCTTCTTTGTCTAGTGTGTTAAGGTAGGTGTTGGGGGGGGGGTACAAGGAACAACAGGCCAAATGTTTCACTTGTGTTGAGCGGCATTTGTTTTTTAATGAAACCATTGTAATGGGGACAACAGTTTTTTTTGTTTTGTTTTGTTTTTTACCATTAGTCAACCGTGATTTAAAGCTAAATTTTCTGTAATGTCGCACATGTTGCAGGTAAATTTTTTTTTTTCTTTTATCACAAGTTTCTGCAAAGCATATCCTTATGATTAACTGGGTAGGAGCAAAGCTTAAACAGACTTAAGGAGCCAGTAAGTATGAACCACCCTAATGCAAAAGCTGCTTGGAAAATGAGACGTGTGCATTGACTTACGTTAATGTAGCCCGTGACTGGACTGAGAGCAGTATGCTGCACACATGAAGGTGTTATTTCCTGAGTCATTACTGGCCGTCTTAGAACAGTACAAGAAGTTCTCAAGCAGATACAACACTACAGCCGTACTACTGATAAATAGACCAGGCTTAATCGTATTGTGAGGGTGCTGCTTGCACAACTGAATGTGACTATGTTATTTTAGCATTTACAGATGTGTGCATGCTAAACTTGTTATCCCAAGTTGAAATATTCCCTCAAAAGTAGAGTAGCATATGTTTCTGCTGAGTAAACTGGTTGCTGTGGGATTGTCTGGAGTGAGATAGATGCTAAGCGGTAGTAGCAATTACTAAACCAGTGCCTTCTGCTATTGACAGTAAATTGCTTCAGTATACAGTGTTTTCTTAAAGAATAACATACTTTTTTTGTCTATGGATAACTTGTGGGTAATAGCACATTTTCTTTTGCTGGAATTTCGAATACAAAGCAGAAAACAATTGTCCTGTTGTACATTTATTGCATATTCTGTATTTTTAAACTGTATCATTCGAAGTATTAACATACCTCTCAACCTCTTAGAATAAAAAATCTGGACAAAGCCATAAATAATGGGGGGGACAAAGTCCCAAAAATAGGGACACTTTTTAAATATTGCTCTTGCAAACTTAGAAAGTTGATTGAATAACTGGTTTTGCATTAGCATGAATTTTCTGAAGGGTATGAAGTCTGAAATGCAAATGTCTGCCATTATTTTCTGACTTCACCCCTCAATAATCTGCTAATGATTTGCCAGAAAACCACAATTTTCTGAGAAACAGACCAAAAATATGAGACAAAAATCTGGACATTCTAGGAAAATGAGTACAGTTGAGAGGTATGTGCATTAGTTTTTCTTACAGTATTGGGCTCTCTTGAAGTTGATCACTAACAATAAAGGGTAGTATGATTTCTTAACTCTTGAGGTACTGCATCTGTGCAGTGCTCTTTATTAAAGGGCCAGTTTATCAGACCCCCTAACAGAAGTGTAGTGTGCCATTCTGTTTTGCATCAGGAATAAATCTGCAGAGCGTTGCAGACTCAGGTTGTTTTTTGTGTCATCTTTTTGTTGCTTTGTTTTGGTCAAAAATGTTTTAAATTAACATTTGTGTATCTGTGCTACGAGTTTGCTGCAGGCAGCTGCTCTGTGACACATTAAGATACTTGTTTTTGTGGAGAAGTTTGGGAGTTGGCAGTGTTGTTCATATGGTAATTTCTGCCTCATATTTATTCTGAAGGTTCTCAGATATTTCAATAACACCCGATTGTTATGGTGAAGTAGGCAACTGAACAAATACTTATGCCTAATTTTATTTTTATCCATTCATGATTTGCCACCCTCCCCTTCGTTATGTTTGCATAATGCTTTTTTTAGAGCTTTTCCTTTTCAACCCAAAACCCATTTCCTGTTAAATTATAGTGTATCATCATCCACCATGATTTTTCTATAATGATACCAACTTCAGTTTTCAAAAGCTGACGTTAATGACAATTGGAATTTTCTGAGATCACATTTATTTAAGCTGTAATCAAATTTGGAGGGAACACAATGTAGATATTGCATTTTCTGTTTTTTATATGGGTAGGATACTAAAGGTGACACTTTAATGCATTTCAAAACACATCTGAGATTAAAACTGAGTCGGTAGACTATAATGTTGAGAGTGGACCATGGTATGGAGATTAATTTACATTTCAGAATAAGATTTTGGGGGAGGGGGGTGTTAAGAAAAAGTTTTCATTTATGGCCTGTCTTCTTTGGTATGAAAAGAAAGGAGGAGCTCAAATTTTAAGACTGTGGTTCAAAGAAAACGACTGCTGCTGTTTAAAAAGGCACTGACATCAGCAGCAAGTTTTACTTAAATCATTGTGTGTTTGTTACTACAGCTGCCTGCAACAGACTGGATAGTTTGTTCTGCTGTCAGATTTTCAGACCTTGTACCTAATGCTTAGTTGCTTCAGGTTGCTTTACATTTCAGTCACCTTAACTCTCCTGTGGCCTGTGCTATATTTTCTACCACTGACCCACTAGTGAACCCACATGTCATTGATGGAACTTTTTTTCTTGAAACATGTCATGATTATTCTGCTGTTAAGCTGTGTAGATCATGACTCCATATATCCACATTTTGTTAAAGAAACTATCATGATCCAAGCTATATGAGTAGGTTTACGCAGGAATGGCATGGTTTAAATTCAAACTACTTTTTTTACTATGCTGCTGTTTACACATTATGTTGGCAAGGGACCATAATCTATCTTTGTTTTTGAATGTAAAGCTTCTAAAGTTAGTGTTGCACTGATCAGAGTGATAGCTAATTACCTGGAAGCTTTGCTTTCATATCCCATATTGACATTTGAAATGTTTTCTACTTTATAGAACTCAGGGGGATTTGCTGGCATACAGGGTGTGCTTTGAAAGATTTTGTTGCTGTTTTCCTTTTTATGACACTATTATTCTGCACGTTGTGCATTGTAGAAAAGGAGAAGTAGAAGGGAAAGGGTTCCCACACCTCTGTAAGAAGTTACTTTCACTGTACCGCAGTGGTGGTGCTGCGGTAGCGTTGTCGCCTCACAGTAAGACGCTGTCCAGTTCGATTCTCAGCTAAAGCGTCTTCTGCGTGGAGACATGCGTGAATGGGGCGTACCTTCGTTGAAGGTTGTGCGTCAGGGCTGGTAACTCTGCAAGTAAAAATCAACTACCAATCATTAGCGGACCGGAGTTCCGCTGTGGCGACCCCTAACCGGGAAAAGGCGAAAGACACAAACAATCTGCTCAACTGTAATTGTAATGGGATTACTTTGATCCATAGGCTTTTTCCAGCTACAAATCCCAGAAGCCATTGCAATTGACATCAGCCCAGTAGTTTGTAGCAGGGGATTCAGTAGCTGCCAGGGCATATGAGGAAACCTACTGTATCTCAGCACCTGAACTGTCTTACAGGAATAATGATAAGTCATGGTAATATCCATGCTGTTTTTGGCCTCTTACTAATAGCAGGACAGACTTTCATGGGGGAATCTGATTTTCAATAATATCATCTCAGGGAGGTCCACATTGATTTAAGTTATCCTAGGATGGGACAGTGAAAGAGTGTACTTTTAAGCCAGCATTTGCCCGTTTTATACCATTTTCTGGGGTGTAGTTGTGTGGTGCTGCCTCTGCTAGGTACTCAAGAGTACCAGTCCCCTGTCCCAGCCTCGTAGTGAAATAAAGGCCTTCTTTAAGTATTCCCCTTCTGTGGTAATTTCTCTTCACAGATGTTCATTCTCAGACTCTGATTGCCTACTTTGCACATAGAAGTTTAGTTGGTGGGCTGACGGGAAGCGTTACTTAACCCCTGCGAAAAGCACTGCCACAAAATATTTGTTCTAAGCACATAAAATATTAACATGCCAAGCAAAAGGTACATTTTCCAGTGCTGTCATGTATAAACAATAGTAGGGGATTATGGGATCTGCAGTAAACAATGTCCTGTGACTGGTAAAATAAAGCCGATGGCAGTCTTGGATAAGCTACTTCCAGAAAGGATCCCTTTTATTTTGTTTGGCCCTTGTGTGTGTCCTGGTTACTTTTTGTAGAAAAGTGAGTAGGGAATCCCAGTTTATTTAGCATGTTTGCACAGCTCACATAGTCATACCTCCTTTGTGAAACTGTACGGGTCATTTTAATCAACTGTCTGCTATCTATTCACAGTAGACTGTTCAGCTAGCTATTTACAGTGTATGCTCCAGTACCACGTTATACTGGATGCACCATAGCACCACATATTTATAGAGCTGTTTTTAAAGAAAACAATGTCAATATTTGTTCTTTTTTTAAGAATGAATTTTTTATTATATATATTCAGTGTACTGTTGGAAGGACATTCCTTTGCTTACTGCAAGATATGGAAATTTATGGAAAGCAATCAAAAGGTTTGCATGTTTTACTTTTGTGTATAACAGAAACGGATTAAATAACTTTTTAAGCTCTATGCCTTGTGTTTTATTTATGTATGTGGCGGAAATGTGTTGTAGGTCAGTATTTTTTATTAAATTTCTCCGAAATAAGCTGCTTCTAGTGTGGCTGGGTGCTGAGCATGTGGAGTTCCCCATCTCTGTTTGATGGTAATTTGCTTCTATGAGTAAGTGTTTTCTGGTTATCAAGTACTGTCTTTCTGTTCGAATGAAACCCTTTCTTTCAGTTTACCAGCTACCTTACTTTGGCCATGATTCTGTGCTTACCTGCTTCATTCTAGGTTTTTTACGTATTTGCTGGTAGTTAAACATTGTTGTCAGGTATATGGCACCATCACATGAATCTTTGTCATGGCTTTCATTTGTGATACTTAAGCTATGTGCAGGCTGTACAGCACATACATATACTTCAGAACCACTTTCAGCTGCAGCTGGTATGGAGGATGTTCTTCATGGGGAACACTATTGCAGTCATCACTGTAAGGGTCTGTGCCATTGGCTGCATCTGATATTTGGCCTGACTTTCAGAGGTGAGCAACCTCCCTCTATTCAGTCTGTTATCACCTTACCTTACTTTCCTTGTATATAAGTGGTAGGTAGTGTCCATTGACATCATCTTTTAACTTCTTTCTTGCTCTGTTACATGATCTGTTACATGTTTGTTGCAAAAAAGGGAATGATAATCTTGACACTGGTCCAGGTCTACGATTAAAATGTATTGAGCAGATGTTCATTGTGCATACAGCTGCAGTAATCACATATGGGTTCTCTGCCGTTAGGCGGTCCCTCGGTCGGCCGAATTCCAAAGTCTTGGTCCGGCGTCGGTTGTTGTTGCTTTCTTTCCTGACGTCAGAGCGACAGGGGTATATAAGACACAGCCGATGCCATATTCTTCAGTCTTTTTTGCCGCACGGTGCCCGAAGCAGAAGCAGTTCGCAAGTGCCGGTCGGCCAGCTCCTGAATTTACGAAAAATTGGAAACCGAAGTCTTCTTTAAAGCTAAGTACCCCGTTGGGGAAACTTTTCTTGCCTCAGACCGATGTCAGACAAAGTTAACAATTGTATTTCTTGTGGGAAGCAAATACCGCATAAGGATTTCCATTCCCTCTGCATACCTTGTTTAGGCCCAGACCACGACGTCTTGGGCTGTCACTTTTGTGCTACTTTCAATAAACGCACTATTAAGCGTCGGGCGGAGTTCGCCCAACATTATTTTGGTAAAGCCTTTGATTATAAAATGTCGTCAGAGACTCCGACTACCGTTTTGTCCAAAAAACGCAAGGACAAGGACCGGCACGCGAGGTCCGCGGTCTCCACTGACACCACGCCAAAACCGACTGCACGTGGTCCGGTACTCAGCGAGACGCCTTTGCAGTCCCTGACTACCGACAACACTTCTTTGGCGGTGTCTTCTGTACCCGAGACCGCAGGTGCCTCGGCCCTTACTCAGACTACAACCACCGAAGCCACTGTGAGTGTTGAGTCTCCTAATGTGGACAGGTCCACTTCCACCCAGGGTGTCTTTAGGCCCTCATCTTCCTTTTCCATTAAGGCCTTTACTAAGTCCAAATCAGCCATGCATCCCAAGAGGCCTGTTGCTCAGGGCCCATCCCCAGGCCCCATGCCTAAAAAGCAGATGCTTAAAATGGCTGAGGATTTGATTACCCTTATCAGGGGTTCCCATCCCCCTCCAGACAAGAGACCCAGAGTGGAGGAAGATTCTCCCTCTTCTGAACAGGGCTCCATTTTCTCAGAACATTCTGATGTAGAGGAACACTCATAGTCCCCTTATGAAGATTCAGGTGCAGAACAGTCCATTCCTTCTGCATCTCCCCCAGAGGATTTCTCTTTTGGGGAAACCTTGCACACCTTGAGGGAGCACTTCCATTGGGAAGGCCAAGACTTTTCTGATTCCAAGAAAAGGCTTAGGGGATTTATTTTGTTACCTCAACACAGACCGCTGGCTATACCTCCTGTCTTGGACATACTTGATGATGTTTACTCGGAGGCTTGTCTTAGTCCGGATTCCCTGCCTCCTGCTCCAGTCAAACCTGATAGGTACTACAGAGTTCCTAACTCTCACAAATTTCTTTTCAAAAGCCATAATGCTGACCCCGAAACCATTTCTCAAGGCCCCAAGGGAATGAAGGCCTGTACTGCCAAGAATCCACTTCCTTCCGAAAGAGAATCTAGATCCTTAGAAAGGTGGGGGGGAAAGGTATACACCTCGGCCACCCTAGCCATGAGGGCCTTAAATTGTCAGTACCATATGCTTAAATACCAGCAGTTTCTGTTATCTCAATTAAGAAATAAAATGTCTCAACCTGAACAACCAGATTTGAAGGAATTGCAGGATATGATACATAGTGCAGAACAAGTGGGTAAACACACCTTACAATGTGGCTATGATGCCTTAGAGGCCTCAAGTAGAGCTGTTGTTACAGGCTCAGTCATTCGTAGACATGCTTGGCTTAGGGAACAAAGCTTGCCTGATCATGTTAAAGCTAAACTACTAGATGCTCCTTTACAAAAGGATGTACTATTTGGTACTAATGCTGAGGAGATACTACGCAAAATGGAAGAAAAAGCTAAATCTATGCAAACTGTCAAGGCTTTTCTACAGGTACAACCACCTCGTTTTAGTAGAAATTGGCCTTCTAAAAACTGGTCCTTGCCAGCCACGGACAAGCCCCAAAGAGGTAGATACAGGCGCACAGGGGGCCGAGGTCAATCTCAAGGATCATATAGAGGCAGACAATGGCAAACTCCAGCACCAAGAGGTGGCGAAGACAGTGCACAACAATACAGAAAACAAACCCAATGACTTCCTCCTTTTCATGCCAAGCAAGTCTCAGCTGGCAGCTCCCTTGGGAGGAAAGCTGGCATTATTTACAAGAAATTGGCATATTATCACAACAGACAAATGGATCCTGGACATTATAAACAGAGGCTACAGATTTCATTTTCACGCTCTTCCAAAAATGAGAGGCATGCCAAACCTGCTACACAATCAAAGGGCAGAGGCACAAATACAATTTTCAAAACTCATGGACATGAAAGCTATTCAAGAGGTACCTACTCACGAACAAGGTCAAGGTTTTTACTCCAGACTATTTCTGGTACCAAGGAAAGGAACCGACTGGAGACCCATTTTGGACTTATCCATCCTAAATACATTTCTACTCGTACCAAAATTCAAGATGCTCACATTACAGCAGCTTCTTCCTATGCTGGGCAAGGGGTTTTGGCTGGTAACATTGGACCTCAAGGAGGCATACCTGCATGTCCCAATCAGACAAAGCTGCAGAAGATACCTCAGATTTCTTGCAGGTTCAATCCACTATCAATTCTCTGCATTGCCCTTTGGCTTATCTACTGCGCCCAGAGTATTCACGAAATGCCTGGCATCAGTAATCGCCTTCAAGGGATACAAATTTACCGTTATTTGGACGATTCCCTGATCCAAGCGGACAGCAAGCACAAAATTCTGGAACATCTGGCTTATGCAATATGGTTACTGAATTCTCTGGGATACACAATTAACAAAGAGAAATCCAGGCTAACACCATCTCAGAAAATAACTTTCCTGGGTGCCAACTTGGACACAAACACCCAGATGGCCTACCTTATGCCAGAAAAACAGGGGCAACTAACACAGTACTTCAAAATACTAGCAAATTGTACCAGGCTTACTGCAAGGAAAATCCTGCAGGCTCTGGGCTTCATGGCATCTTGCATTCTTTTAAACCCATGTGCAAAGTTGCATATGAGAAAACTTCAATGGTACCTAAAAAAACCTATGGTCTCAGCACAGCCACAATTTGGAAACAATAATACCAATAATTCCATGTTTGCAAAAGGAATTTCTATGGTGGGCCCAAGCATGTCAAACAAACACAGGTCTCCCATTCTGCAAGCCTAAAGCAAATCAAGTCATCACAACAGACGCCTCAGATTACGCCTGGGGGGCGCACATGACAGACAGGTGCATTCAGGGCAAATGGTCCCAAAAGGAAAAGCACCTTCACATCAACCAAAAACAAATGCTAGCAGTGATAAATGCAATTACAGCATTCAAGGACCTCCTGCATCCAGGACAATTATTGATAAGAACAGACAACACCACAGTAATGTGGTACATAAACAAACAAGGAGGAACACATTCATACCCCCTGTGCAGACTAGCCATGACACTTTGGAACTTGGCTCTGGAATGGCAAATCGAACTTCAAGCACAGTACTTGCCAGGTTTGGAAAACACGCTGGCAGACAGTCTAAGCAGAAATATGACAGATCCGCACGAATGGAAGTTGCATCCTCAGGTGTTTACACAGATAATAGATCTCTTCGCCTCCCACAGGAATCATCAATTGGAAAAGTTTTGTTCAAGGACCTTCCATCCAAAGGCCTGGAGAGTGGACGCCCTTTCATTCAGTTAGACAGCATGGACAGGGTACGCTTTCCCACCTTCTTCTGCCCAAGGTGCTCTTGAAAGCAAGAGCAGACAGACCGAAGATGATACTGATTGCTCCAGACTGGCCAAGACAGCACTGGTACCCACTCCTGAGGAACCTAACACATACTCCTCCCTGGCTTCTACCTCTATTGCCTCTTCTGCTGACTCAGCACAGCTACAAAACTCTTCACAGTCAGCTGAAAACACTCAATCTCGCTGCATGGAAAATTCCTTAACACCACAACAGATACTACTCCCCAAAGAGGTGCAGGACATCATTCTGGAGGCCAGAAGGCCATCAACTAGAAAGGCCTACTCCTCAAAATGGAAACGGTTTTGCTCCTGGAATGAGAAAAAAGGCCAGGATCCTAGAAAACTAAATTTGCCTCAGGTATTACAGTATCTAGCTGAGCTGCTGAACAGTGGGCTTTCATTTTCCTCCATAAAAATCCATGCCTCAGCCATTTCTGCACCGTTATTCTCTCACCCACTTTTAAGACAATTCCTCAGAGGGGCTAAGAATATAAGACCACCAAGGAAACAACCAGTGCCAGCCTGGGATCTTAATTACATTCTAGAAAAATTAACATTGCCTCTCTTTGAACCAGCTGCCTCAACAGATTTGCAATATTTGTCCTGGAAAACAGCTTTCCTTCTGGCCATTACCTCAGCTCGTAGGGTTTCGGAGCTACAAGCCCTCATGGCTGTGCAGCCCTTTCTCATCTTCCATCAGGACAGGGTTTCCCTTCGAACCAATCCGTCATTTATGCCTAAAGTGGTATCCAGGGTAGCTTTGAATCAAGCCATACACTTACCTACCTTTTACCCCAATCCTCAAAACAAAGGGGAAAGGCTGCTACATTCCTTAGACATCCATAGGCAGCTATGTTATTATTTGGACAGAACAAAGCCTTTCAGGAAATCAGAACAGCTTTTTGTGTCCTATGCTGTAGGAGCTCAAGGGAAGCCTGTTACCAAACAGACAATTTCAAAATAGATAGGCCACTGCATACGATTTTGTTACTGCTATCATGGGAAATCTGTCCCTACAGGCATTAGATCCCACTCCACCAGGGAGACAGCTTACCTCTACAGCCTTCCTCAGAGGAGTTCCTACCAAAGATATTTTGGAGGCAGCCACTTGGAGTTCTGTGCATACCTTCACAAAACACTATCACCTGCCTTTATATTCCAAAACTAGAGCAGGCTTTGCCACTGCTGTATTGCAGGGCATTCTGGCTCATCCCAGTTCCACCTAGTGCCTACCACCCTGTGCATAGCTTTGGGATTCTACCCATATGTGATTACTGCAGCTGTATGCACGATGAACATAGTACAGTTTTGTACCTACCATAAATGTAGATGTTCGAGTGCTAATACAGCTGCAGTACAGGTTTCCCTCCCTCCTTCCCCTCTTGGTAAAGGACTAGTGGCTAACACCTCCTCTTACAACCTAATTTGGGTTATCCTCCTATGGTGTATTTGCTTGCAACTACTGTTTTTTTTTATTACATTGCATTGCTTGAATATATTTTTATATATAATTTATGTATTGCCTTCCTTCTGGGGGCACCTGACATCTGGGGCAAGAAAAGACTGAAGAATATGGCGTCGGCTGTGTCTTGTATACCCCTGTCGCACTGATGTCAGGAAAGAAAGTGACAACAACCGACACCGAACCAAGACTTTGGAATTCGGCCGACCGAGGGACCGCCTGACGGCAGAGAACCCATATGTGATTACGGCAGCTGTATTAGCACTCGAACATCTACATTTATGGTAGGTACAAAACCGTACAGGATTAATTTCTTCCCTTTTCATTCTTCAGCTTTTTTTTTTTTTTTTTTTTTTTTTTTTTTTTTTTTTTTTTTTTTGAGCAGACATCTGGTAAGCGAGCTGACATATATGGAGGTTATGGGTGTTCTTGCAGATGTCAAGTTCCACTTAAAAAAGACTACCACATCCAAAGAGTATATTACATAAGTGTGCAGTACAATGTGGCTAATTTTAATATTTGCTAACGTTTGTATCATAATACTGAAAATAGAAGACCAGAAGCCCTCCAGGTGTATGTCAGATAGAGAACTGTGGCTTTGTTAGATCTGCCCATCTTATCTGCAGATTTGCATCAGCTGGAAGCAGATGTCCCTACCAAAAAGAGGCTTGGTAAGAGGAATCATGATATAAAGAAGGAAAGGAATATCCTTAAATTAACCAATTCAACAGGGACCCCTAGTTCCAAGGCAGTTTTTTTTTTTTTTTTTTTTTTTTTTTTTTTTTTGGAGGCAGTTGAGTAACTGCCAGCCCTAACACCTTTGACCTCTGAGGCCTTTGGCAGTGCCTGCTTTGGAGGTCACCAAGCGTTTAGACCTGAACACATCCCACTTTGTCAAAGACAAGGCCCAGCTTGTATCGAATGTTTGTTTCAGGTTATCTGCTGCAGAATGCCTTTTAATTATAAAGAGGTCAGAATACCAATAGTAGTCGTAAAACAGGGCATCCATACCTAGAATTTGGATCCCAAAGACATTCTTTCTTGGGCTGACAAATCTCTAGCTGCCCCCCCATTTACACCAAACCTCAATGCCTGATGCCAAAGCACCTGCCATCCCTAAACAGCTGCCTTTAGGTGTCATCCCCCCACCCCTCCCTGGGCTGACTTCCTAACAGACTTAGACTGAGTTGAAGTTGGTACTAGGTTTCTTCCAATTTTTTTGCACAGCTAAAAGCCAGATTCTGGGCAGCCATCATTGTCTGGAGCACCTCCAAGAGGAAAAGGAGGGTATCTACTGTGAGATGTTCTTGCTCTGAGGAGGAGGATGAGCTGGAATTGGATTACTGGATGGACGTCGCAGTGGTGCAGTGGTAATATTGTCGCCTCACAGCAAGAGGTTCTCCAGTTCGATTCTCGGCTGGGGTGACTTCTGTGTGAAGTCTGCATGTCCTCCCTGCATTTGTGTGGGTTTCCTCTGGGTGCTCTGGTTTCCTCCTGTGTTACAAAGATGTGTCTGGAGTGTTTCTCCCCAGGGCTCCGCTGAAAATTAGCTTTGTTCCAAGTCGGGCTTTCCCAGTAAACAAATATTAAATAAATTACAAGACCCAGCTTTCTTCACCTTTGGCTTATGACACAGAGAAGTCACTTTGGCATTTGACTCTTCACCAGATGATGTCATTTGGGGTTACTGGCAGTTTTAAAGGGACAATTCATGCAGCAGCTTTAAGAAGCCTCCCCATCCCAGAAAAGATACTTGAGCCCCAAAGTCATTATCTATGTCTCCAGTCCTTTGATGTCTTAAAAGCATGACTGTCAAACCCCTGTCCCTTAGACAGCTAGCTGTTATTACAGGGGTGCATGGTAATGACAAGCTTTTGCTTAGGAACCCCATTGCAGATCTAGATATGTCACTGGAAACTGCTAAGGGAGCAAGACTGGCTTTTCTGAGGAAGTGAAGACACAACTCTTTAATGCACCCTTTTATAAGGATGTGCTTTCTGGACACCATCTTATAGTATGTGTTGAAAGACTGGAAGACAAAGGGAAAACAATGAAGTCAGTTTAACTCATTTCACCCTTCTATTCTGACTTGTAATAGAAACTCCCCATCTAAGCAAGAATCTTGCTGTCAAAGGCAAGCAGCCAAAGGGTACGTCAGCCACACAGAAGAAAGTGACAGCAGGAGGATGGAGGGAATTCTAGGCATCTCCATGGGCCAGCCTCCAGCAGGGATCAGCTGTGACACTACCAGCTTCCCCATCCTGTCCAATACCCTCTCTCAACCTTCCTCTCATTGTCTTAGAATAGGTGGCCAGCGTTCTTTTGTTAGAACAGGTCAAACATAACTTCAGAAATAGGTCTTACAATTGAATTGTCCCCAGGAGGTCATTTTGTATCCAAACAAAAAGTAGCGGGCTTCTCTGTATCGCAAAAGACCAGAAATATCTAGTATTCCCTGTTTTAGCAAAAATGGTAGTACAGTGAATCATAGAATCAGAGCCATCTTGCCAGGAGTCCAAAAGGTTTTACTCAAACTTGCTTTTTCTCTCAAGAAAAGATTGAGCCTGGAGTTTCATTCTTGATTTCAAATTGTTGATCATGTGAAGTTGTTCTATCTCGCCGTTCATTCTTACAGATGGGTTTGGAGCCGATTCTTGGCTCCGAGTCGGCCTTCTACAAAGCTCGAGGTCTTCAGACTCCTCAATGCTATATCCCTTTCCCATGATGCACCTTGAGTTACCGCCGATCTAGTTTCCCGCTGCAATAGATCTGAGGTTCCTCGCACAGTTCGGGCCAGTACAGTTTTCTTTTTCTAATATTATACAGCTAAAATTGTTATTTCTCCACTATTAGAGTTAGTATTTAATACTTATAGCTTTTATAGGTTAATAGTAATATTCCCCTTCCCTTTGGTGTGCATTTTCATTACTATATATAGTTCTCTTTTGGCTTTCGTTTTTTTTCTGTTAGGCCTGTTATATTTTAGAGTAGTTTAAATAAGTAGTGTGTGTTTTTGAACAGTGACAGTTTAGTTGCAATATGGTATTATATATAGCTTATTTAGAGCAGTTTGAATAAGTAGTTAGTGTGTGTGTTTTGAATAGTGAAAGTTTAGTCACAGTATATTTAGCCCATCGTTGTTTAGGGCTTATTTAACTAGTTTGGGTGTGTCTAGTCTTTTTTTATAGTACAGAAGATTTTTCTAGATACTGTATATTTCATTATGGCTGACCAGGATAGAGATAAGCATCCCAAGTCGGTTTAAAAAGTGTCCAAAATATGGACAGAAGATGTCTGTGACAGGTAGTCACGTCAACTGCGTGTATTGTCTTGGAGCCTTGCACCTACAGGAAAGCTGCTCCATTTGCCATTCTTTTTCCTCCAGAATTCTTCAGGAAAGAAAAAGAAATCTCATAGATAGAGGACTTCTGAAACCGTCCTTTCAGGAAGCTTTGAGTGACCAGGATAAGTGTAGCAAGTCTTCTAAGGCTTCTTCGGAAGTAAAAAAATTCAAGAAACCATTAACGTTGGCTCCACAGCCCTCGGAGCCAAGCATCTTGTCTTTTCGGAGTCGGTCCCCAGTCCTGGAACCGATGTCCGAGATACTAAAGTCTCCGATTCTTCAATCAGTGCCTCCATTCATCTTGGTCCTCAATCAGCCTATCTGATTTGGATGTGGATCGTGAGGTGCAGAAGTTGCTACAGGCACCAGAGTTTGCGAAATTTTTATCAGCTCCGACCCAAGCAGTTTTGGAACCGAAGGCTGCATTGCTATCGACTTCCTTTCCTCCTCAGAGCCATACCAGTCCTTCGGAGCTGGAGTAGTCGGACCTCATGATTGTTGAGTCTTTGGAGCCGACGCGTGTTCCACTGCCATCAGTTCCGTTTACTTGGATTTCCTCAGTGCCGATCAAGGAGTGTAGGAGCCAACACTCTCCGGTCAGGTCCAGGGAGGATAGTCGGACTGACATGTTGGTTCCGACTTTGACTCTCGGGGCTTCGGCTCGGATGAGCTGTGCTCCTACCTGTGGTTCGGAGCCCACTGTCTCACTGCCAAGGGGATTGATAGTTTCCTCGTTTCCAGCAGTCCCTTCTCATCAGAGGAGAGGTGCCTTTGAAGGCGTAAGGAGAGTGATGTCTCCCAAAACATCTACAACTTTAGGTCCAACTACCTCCTCCCCAAAAGCGCCTGTGTCCACTTCTGCCTCACAAATCCTGTCAAAGCGTAGAGACCCTGACCCTCAGGAACCCCCACTGGGTGGCCCCTGGTCTTCCGAGACTTCACCAGAAGTTCCCACTGATGAGGTTACCAGGAAGAGAATTTGTAAGAGTAAGCACCTAGACTCCCCACAGGAGTCTCTCACGTCCGACACTGACGTAGATGAATCAGAATTGTCCACACGGCTCACTCTGAAGATATCTCATTTGCTGAGATATTAGAAATCCTTAGGCAGAGGGGTGGCTGGACATCCACCAACCCTACTGAAGAGGAGCCAGTTCTCCTGAAGGCTTTCGGGTCTCAACCCTCCACCTCTTGGGTGTCTCCGCCCTTCAATGAGCTCATGGAGCTGGTCTCACGAAGGGCATGGGAGTCTCCAGACACCATGGAGCCTGTCCCTAGAAGGCCCAATAAATGTATTTCTGCCCCGCAGGAAAAGTCTTTCCTCACCAATGGAGTGCCAGTTGATGCCATGGTGGTGGCAGCAGCCACCAAAAAGGAGATGTCAGAAACTTCATCTATCCATCCTCCTAACAGAGACTCTAGGATCATGGATAGGTACGGGAAGCACACTTACAGTTCAGTGACATTTGCCATGCATTCACTGAAATATCTCACTCATTTTATGAAACTACAAAGAGACCTCCTTTAAAGAGCTTGGAGATCCTCCTCAGGGTACAGTAGCTGCAGGAGCTTCAGACAAAGTTGCCTCCCAGCTTGCTACCCTCAATTCTATAGTGAACTCGTCCATGCGTCTCATTTTGTATGCAGCTGATGGAGCGAGTAGGGCAGCGGGTACAGGAATTGCTCTCTGGAAACATGCCTGGATGTGCTTGTGTTCCTTCGCGGAGCCCTTTAAGTCATCCTTTTTCAACAACCACTTTGATGGCTCGTCCCTTTTCGGGCCCAAAGTTAAGGAAACTTTGACAGGTATGAGCAGGAAGGAAAGACTCTGCTGTCGGAGTCCGTTTTTCCACCCCTACCAAACCCTACCCTAATGGTCAAAAGGGAGGAAAGATGTGGTTCCGAAAAGCCCAAGGAGCCTTTCTGGGCACACATGGCAAACCCCCCTCCAGGGGCAGAGGAGGGGGCAATAATGGAAGACGCCACCCACATGGCAGAGGGGGTCCACGAAATCAGGGTGACAGAGACCAGTTCTTTGGAAGCCCTACCAGCGCTCCTGAAAGGAGGCCCAACTGTCTTCCTCTGGAGGCAGTCAGGGGTCACTTATCTTTGTATCCAGACGCCTGGCTCAAAATAACAAATGACAACTGGGTACAAAGTATAGTTTCCAGAGGGTATTTCATTCCTTTTGCCACTACCACTCCATTAACAACAAAAATCTTGGATGTTCCACCCAGTTACAGGGAACAAAACAACAATAGAGGTCCGAACGTTGCTAGAAAGAGTCATCCAACCAGTCCCAGCAGACCAGACAGGATCTGGAACTTACTCAAGATTCTTTTTAGTTCCAAAAAAGACGGGACTGGAGAGCTATTTTGGACCTCAGCAGACTAAACAGATCTGTCAAGAAAGAGAAGTTCCAGATGGTCACACTTCAGTCGATACTTCCCTTTTTAGGGAAAGACAATTGGATGTGCTTGATAGATCTACAGGATGCATACTACCATATAAAAATGGCCAGACCATGCAGGGATCATCTGAGCTTCCGGCGGGGAGCCAATCATTACCAGTATCGAGCCCTCTTTGGTCTCACTACAGCCCCCAGAGTGTTCACCAAATGTATGGCAGTGGTCACGGCTCATCTGAAGCTTTTAGGATTCCAGGTGTTTCCGTACTTAAGACGATTGGCTCCTCACCGCCACCACCAGGCATCAGCTAATACAAGCCAGGGACACCACTCTTACTTTCTGCAATCATCTGGGTATTACAATAAATTCAGGAAAATCTGCCTTGTCACCATCGCAACATATCGTTTTTATCGGAGCAGAATTGGACACCACCACCACCACCACTGTGAGACTTCCAGCAGAAAGAGTCTTACAACTCCGTCAGCAGGTCCACAATATCATATCCAGAGACAAGGCTCCAGCATCAGAAGTGAAAATTGTTAGGCAGGATGGCAGCTGCAATATTAGCGATACCGTTGGGTCGCATGCACATGTGGATTCTGCAATGGCTGTTATTCACTCAGTGGTCTTACCAAGAGCTCCAAATGTCTCATCTCATAATGATCACAAACCCATGCAAAAAGGATCTTCCGTGGTGGTTGACCTCACTTCATGTAATGATAGGTCATCCTTTTATCCTACTCTCACCAGCGGCCACAGTGACCACGGACGCTACCCTGATAGAGTGGGGGGGGGGATTTTCAGGGAAGAGCAGCCCAAGGCACACGGACCGAACAGGAGACACATCTGCATATCTATGTCCTGGAGATGAGAATGGTACTTTTGGCATTGCAGTACTTCCAGGACTCTCTTCCTCTGGGAACAATTGCAATTCAGACAGACAACATGTTGGTGGTCTGGCACTTGAACAAACAAGGAGGAACCAGATCCTATCCCCTTTGTTGCGAGGCCCTAAGAGTATGGCAGTGGGCTACATCCACCCAGTGCTTCCTGACAGCAACGCACATCCTAGGAAAATCCAACGTGATAGCAGACAAACTGAGCAGGGCAATTTTATTGCCTCACGAGTGGTCCCTGAAGAAAGAGCAGAGAGAATTTTCCACAGGTGGGGCCAGCTTTGCTGCAACCTTTTTGCCAATCACATGAACACAAAATGCAGAAGCTACTTTGCCCTGATTCCCCCTCCGGGAGAATCCCCAAGGGACGGCCTCTGGGTCTCCTCTATGCATTCCCACCAATTCCCTTGATAACCAAAGTATTGCAGAAAGCAAAAGCCCTGGGAAGGACCATCATTCTAATAGCCCCTCATTGGCCTCATCAGATTTTGTTCCCCTTCCTTCGACTTCATCTGTTGGAAGAGCTTTTGATTCTGGACCCAGTTCCAGATTTTCTGATGCATTCGTCAGGGTCTTTTCATCCCTCTCTTCAATCCCTGAAATTGACAGCTTGGCTGATCCAATTCCCAACATAGCCAGGTTCCATACCCTCTCAAATGAAATGCAGCATATATTGATATCTTCTCATAAGTCCTCTACTAGGAAGCTATACCTTAGCAAATGGAGAAGATTTTCTATATGGGCTTCTCTAAATAACATTGATCCCTACCAAGCCTCTGTTTCGTTTATATTAGAGTTTTTAACTATGCTTTTCAATAAAGGAGCTGCAGCAGCAACAGTTCGGGTACAGCTTGCCGCTATCTCTAATTTTCACCTTGGCTTTAAAGGATTAAACATAATGTCCCACAAGCTAACCAAAGCCTTTCTCAAAGGGACCTTTCATCTTAGACCACCTGTGAAATCCCCTTATACCCCATGGAATCTAAATTTTATGCTTTCACGCATTATTCTCCCACCTTTCGAACCAGCTTTCTCATGTGATTTGAAATTTTTGTCATGGAAGACTATCTTTTTAGTAGCCATCACTTCTGCCTGTAGTGTCAGAGCTACAGGATTGTCCATAAAGTCTCCTTATTTGAGTTTCCATGCTGACAGTGTCCTTGCGAACAAATCCTTCATTTTTACCCAAAGTTTGTACTGAAGCTAACCTTAACCAGATCATAGATTTTACCAGTGTTCTTCCCCAAACACACCAACAACTTATATATGCTGCACAAGCTTGATGTTCATAGACAGCTTAGATTTTACCTGGATACAACGAAAGAGTTCAGAAAATCAGAACAACTTTTCGTTTCCTTTTCAGATTCCAGAAAAGGTATGCCAGTGGCAAAAACAACACTCTAGATGGTTATCTGATTGTATCACATTTACTTATTCAGCTGCTAATCTACCTTTACAACACAAAATGAAGGCTCATTCTACCAGGGCAGTGTCCACATCTTCTGCCTTTTCTGCTAGGCTTCCTATAAACATTTGTGCAACAGCCACTTGGTCAAAGCCTTATACCTTTATCACTCATTACAAAGTTGCCTCCTTTGATTCTACTGTCCTGAAAAACATACTCCCGTGAGCCACACGAGAAAGACGGTGCTTGGGACGCTACCCATTTGTAAGAATGAACGGCGAGATAGAACATCACATAAAGAAGTTATGCACTCACCATAACGCTCCATGTGAGTTGTTTGTCTCACCTTCATTCTTAACTTCCCACCCTCCTACCCCCTCCAAGGTTTGTCGAGGACCAAGATACTACTATTATCCTGGTTGCTCAGTCTTTTGTATGGGTTTTCTCCTGAGTGATAGAATGGCACAAGGTATTATTAGATGCAGCAAACAAGATCTGAGGTAACTTAAGGTGCATCATGGGATAGGGACTTGGCCTCGAGCTGTCTGAAGAGTTCGAGCTTTGTAGAAGGCCGACTCGGAGCCGAGGATCGGCTCTGAAACCATTTGTAAGACTGAAGGCGAGATGAACAACTCACATGGAATGTTATGGTGAGTACATAACTTCTTTTTTTCAGGCCCTCAGGCTTTTCTGCTGACACTAGATCTCAAGGATGCTTACCTGCACATTTCCATTTACAAAAGATGCAGGCAGTACTTGTGGATTGTAGCGGGGATGCTGCCACTGCCAATTTACTTCCTTCCCTTTGGCTTGGCTGTTGTGTCCAGAGTTTTGCAAAATGCCTGGCACCAGTGAGAACACATTGCAATCCTAAAGGCATCCAGGTCTACCCTTATCTAGGCAACTGCTTGACTGAGGCACAAAAGAAGGAGGTGCAGAAGATACTGACAATATACCCTTGATTACCTCAACAGACCAAGCTTCTTGCTGAATGAAGTGAAATCTAGTTTGCATCCAGCCAAATAGAAGCCTTTTGGAGAACCCTTCTGAACACCAACATAGCCAAAGTCTATCCACCATTAAAAAAGGTATGTAGTTCCTTACTACCTTTTTTTCAGAGTATGACAGAGAGATGAGCAGAGAATTTCTGAGCCTTGTGGGCCATATGGCATGCAGTACACTGATGATGCATCTAGCCAGGTTACACACGAAGAAATTCCGATGGTTCTTAAAGAATGTTTGAGGTCAAAAGTCTCTGCTGTTTGTCTCATTTCAGTTATAACCTTTGTAAGGAGGGAGTTGTAATGGTTGCTGTCCTTCTGTTCTTATGTTGCAGTATTCTCACATATGGGGTCCTCAGCCTCAGGCACCCCGAATGTCTGGCTCATATAACAAAGCTTAAGCATGGTTGCTGTAGGGTGCATGGGACGTCACATGCAGTAGCCATAAACCGTGGGCCATAAATGTGACGTTCACACGCACAGACCTCAGAACTTCTCTGCTGCAGTCAAACGTCAGCTTGCTTGTTCTGCTCTGCATTTCAGTAGACATTAAAGATAAGTATCCCATTGGTGAACCTTCATTATTTTCAAATGAGCTTAGGTTGCTGTTTATCTGTTAGTCGATGTCATCTAGGAAGGAAAAATGTAAGTGCGGTTGGCAAATTCCGCACAAAGATATGCATGACCTCTGCTTGTTCTGCTTAGGGACGTCGTACGACCTGTAAAATCCTTGTCCCCAAGATCTTGCACAGCTGTCTGGCAGCCCTTAAATTGTTTGTAGAAAATCAATGACTTAAACGCCTGGCATCAGTATGGAATCTGACCCAGCCATTGAGGGGGAGCCACCTAAAAAGAAGACCAAGTTCTCTAGGCCTGATACTGTGCCTCTAACTTTGGACGTCCTGCCAGCTACAAGTCTAGGGGCTGAGGAACATCCAAGAGAACTGATGACTTCGGTGGGTATTATATCAGAAGCCACCCATGTTTCTCCAGTCTGTAGAGGTTTTTGCGATGTTAGCTTCTGTCAATGTTGGGGGGGGGCATGCCTGGGCAGCTGCCTTTAATTTCCAAAGAGGGTACTTCGTACTGACGTCTGACACCAGGCCTTTGGCCTCTCAGACTGTAGTAAAGGCTCCTTCACTCAAGAGAAAACAAAAGACCAAGCATTTGTCTGCCACAGTGGAAGACCAGCCTGACTGGCAGCATTCTCCCAGTCACTGGTTCAGGCCTTCATGCCCCTGAGGCCTATAGCCTCACATACTCCTGCCTCTGCCAGCTCCATCCCACTTCCTCAGACACAGGAGGAAGACTCTTCTTCCTCTGATGAGTCTCTTAGACTTTACAGCTGGCCAATCCTCTGGAATACTGTTCTCTAGATGAGGACTCCTTGGAAGGAGACTCCCCACCAAAAGACATTACTTTTGGGGAGACCATCTCCAAAATGAGAGAATACTTCAAGTGGGACTCCGCCCAAATGACTGAGGTACAGAAAAGATACTTTGAGCTTCTTCAGATGTTGTCCCCCTCCCTCTGCTATTCCACCATTGATTCCTGCTTACTTGGACACCTTTGCTTCTGCCTCCAAGACCCCAGAATCCCAACTCCCGGGCCCAGAAAGGTCAGACAGGTTCTACAAAGTTCCTGATGATTACAAGTATCTCATCAAACCCCCCCCCCCCCATGGCAGACCCAGCTGTTATTGCTGTGGCACCGGACAAGCAATCTAGGCATAACGCATCCTCTTCCCTTTTGTCTGATAAGGACAGTAAGGTGATAGACTGGGAAAAAAGATCTACACTTTCCCGACCCTGACCTTTAGGGCCATCAATTACCAGACTCGTATGGTAAAGTATGCCCTAAATCTAATTTCCCATCTACTGTGCTCTGCTGTATACCTGACTCCCCTACAAAGCCTCAAGTTGTCTCAAAACTTTCTTTAGCAGCACAGGTAGCCAGGCATTCCATAAAATGCAGCTACGATGTTGCTGAAGCCTCGGCCAGATCAGCCCAACCTCTGCCAGATGACTTCAAGAACAAGATCCTGGATGCCCCCCCAGACAACAAATTCCTCTTTGGCAAACAGTCTGCAGAACTTTTAAAAAGTTTGCAATAAAAAAGTAAGGAACTGCAGGACTTGAAGCATCTTCTGGTATCCCCCATTTCCTAAATTCTACAGGAACTACCTTGCTAAACCTACTTGGCCAGAAAACCCTCATCCCCCAAAACTACTTCCTCCCAGTCTATCCCCAGGCAGCCCTATCCAGACTGACCAAACACTGCATGACTGCCCAAATACCCTTGTCCATCTCCCTCTTTCAGCCCGCCTCTCTCACTGTCTCCCTCAGTGGCAAAAGATCACCTCAGACCATTGAATCCTATCATTAGTGGAAAAAGGGTACTTTATGAACTGGCAGAAAAAGCCTTTACCAAAAGGAATACCCCTCCCATCAAAAAAAAAAAAAAAAAAGATCCACCTGATACCCCAGGTTATTCAGGGTTTACTATCACGAGGCACCATAGAGAGGGTTCCAATAGCACAAGAGGGTCAGGGGTTTTATCCCAGGCTCTTCCTGGTCACCAAAAAGGAGGACCCTTGGAGGCCAATACTGGATCTGCCCCTGTTAAACCCCTTCCTGCAGGTACCTTCATTCTGCTTGTTATCCCTGCAAACCCTTCTTCCACTTTTGACACCTGGCGCCTTCATGGCCACTTTGGACCTGAAGGAGGCATATCTCATTATACCCATCCACCCACACGTCTGGAGAGTTCTACATTTTGCTGTGACATCCTCACACTACCAATTTACTGCCTTGCCTTTTGGCTTGTCTGGAGCACCAAGGGTTTTCACAAAGTGTTTAGCCCCAGAAGTAACCTTCTGCAGAACAAAAGGCATACAGATATTCCCTTACCTGGACGACCTCCTCCTTCAAGCAGAAGAGGCAAGTACACTTCAGGCACACCTGCAATTCACTATTTCTCTCCTAGGAAGTCTGGGGTTTTCACTGAAACTACTGAAGTCCTCCCTCACTCCATCCCAAGACCAGATCTTCTTGGGTTGCAAAATAAGGATGGATTTGATGAAGGCCTTCCTCCCACAAGAAAAGGTCACTTCTCTTACCAGCTTCTTCAAAAACCTACTCCGTCACCTACATCTCAGCCAGGGAATTTCTTCACTTTCTGGGCTTAATGGCAGCTACTCTCCCCATGCTGCCCCTTGCCAGGTTACACATGAGGAAGTTCCAGTGGTACTTGAAGACTGGTCCCAACACAGTCACCCTCTGGATTTTCAGGTGCCCTTCCTGACCCTGCCTGAAAAAGCAGGGTGGTGGATCTAACAAATGCAGAATCCAGGTCTCCCGCTGCAGCCCACCAAGGCAGTCAAATTCATGTACACAGATGCCTCAGATCTGGGGGGGGGGGGCACTGTGAACGGTCTCAAGGTAGAAGCTCAGTGGGAGCCCTCCCTCCAGAAGAAACACATCAGTGTGAGGGACGTGACTGCTGTTCTCCTAGCTCTAAAGACCTTTCTCCTACTCCTTCAGCCTGGTCCCCTACAAGTCTTCACAGACAGCATCACAGTCATGTAGTACGTCAACAAGCAGGGGGGACCAGATCTTACTTACTTTGTAGGCTAGCCATACAAGCATGGGAGTTGGCCGCACAATACAGTGTAACATTGCAGGCGGTCTACATCTCATCACAAGACAACCATCAGGCAGATGCCCTCAGCAGATCACTCTCTCGAAATCATGAATGGATGCTGCACAGAGATGTTTTTTTAGAGATTGCCCACCAATGGGGCACTCCTGAGATAGATCTGTTTGCCTCCCCTCAGAACAGCCAATTGCAGCTATTCTGCTCTAGGCTCCCCTTACCACTAATGTGGAAAGTGGATGCCTTTTCAATTTCATAGAAGGGCTGCTCCTCTATGCTTCCTTCCTTCCCTCTCATTCAGAAGGTCCTGCTGAAAATTCAGTGCGACAAGCCAAAAATCTTGCTGGTGACTCCTTATTGGCCAGCAGCATTGGTTCCCACTTCTGTCTCTTGCCAAGGGTAATCACAAGTTACCTCACAAGGTGGACCTTCACACACAACAGAAGGGATCCCTCATCCACCCTAATCTGCAAGCCCTTGCCCTGTGAGTGATAAACTTCTGATCCCTTTTAGACACCTTTACTCAGAGGACATACTA
This sequence comes from Protopterus annectens, assembly GCF_019279795.1. Classification (NCBI taxonomy): domain Eukaryota; kingdom Metazoa; phylum Chordata; order Ceratodontiformes; family Protopteridae; genus Protopterus; species Protopterus annectens. The sequence continues at coordinate 364,438,199 of NC_056747.1, read as the reverse complement.
TCTGGCCTGCAGGAGGCCAGGAAACCTACTACCAGAGATCCTGTTTATCAAAATGGAAAAGGTTCTCCATTAGTGTCTTCAAAGGCAACTATACCTCTTCCAAGCAGCTGTACCTCTAGTTCTGGCCTGTGTGTGTGAGCTCCTAAAATCAGAACTTTCATACTCTTCAGTGAAAGTCCATTTGTCAGCCATTTCAGCCTGCTTACCTATTGATCCACCCTTGAGATTGGAGTTGAAACATTTTCTTAAGGGGTTCTCCAAATCAGACCAGCAAGGAAACCTATCCCTCCTCCTTGGGACCTCAACTTTGTTCTTGAGAAACTTACCACTGCCCCTTTCAACCTGCAGCTTCTGCCACTATAAAGATGTGCACCTGGAAGACTGTCTTGTTAGTAGCCCATACATCAACCAGAAGAGTCTCTGAGTTGCAAGCACTACTGCACCCTACACTATTTTACACAAGGACAGGGTTTCCCTTCATACTAACCTCTCTTTCATGCCCAAAAGTGGTCAACAAACTGTCCCTTAACCAATATATCCATTTACCCACCTTCTTCCCTTTGCCACAGAATGACAGTGAGAGAGTGCACCACCTCCTAGATGTTCACAGGCAACTGAGGTTTTATCTGTATAAGACTAAGGACATGAACTCTTTGTATCCTGTCACCCCAGGGCATTTGGGAAAGCTGTAGCCAAACAAACAATATCCTCCTGGAACCACAAAACTATATGCTTCTGTCACTCTTTCCATGGTAAAGAATTACCCCACATAGTTAGAACCAACTCCACTAGAGCAATGGCCTCTTCAGGGACCACATGATCTTCTGTTCACACTTACACTAAGCATTCCAAATTGGATAACATCTCCAGAGCTAGGGCAGGATCCGCAAAAGCCATCTTACATGGATTCATGCAGACTGCTACCTCTTCCTCCACCCTTATCTCTGCATGAGTTGTGGTACTCTCCTACATGTGAGAATACTGCAACATGAGAATAAAAGGACATAGATTAGTTGTGTAAAATCTTTCCATAATCATATATGTCCTTCTGTTCTGTGTTGCAGTATTCCTTCCCTCCCTCATACCCCCTAGAGGACCTTTTCCCTATCTGGATGGCATCCTTCCTCTATTCTTAGACTATTATCCAACTGAGCAGTCAGTTCTGAGGTATGTGCATCGGACGTCACATTTATGGCCCTGCATCTGATTTCCCATACACCCTACAGCAACCAGGCTTAAGCTTTGGTATATAAACTGGATGTTCGGGTCGCCTGAGGTGTAGAATCCCACATGTGAGAATACTGCAAAATGGAAGAGAAGGACATCTGTGGTTATGGTAAGATTTTACACAACTAGTTATCTTTGCAATAAGTGCAAAAAAAGTAAGGTCGTGCCCTAGACAGTCTACCCAAGCTTGATCTTAACCACAGATGCCTTGGGCATAGCCTGGGGAGCCCACACATTGGACCTCAGTGCAATCAGAAATTACTGCATGTAAACATAAGAAAGGTGATGGCTGTTACTCAAGTTTTCAGTATACTCTAGAACCCTAGGACCACCATAGTTTAGTACATAACAAACAAGGGTCAACACATTCTTATCACACCTGCAAGCTGGCCATGCAGGCTTGGGAGTAAGCTTGGAATTTAGTGTGGTCTTGAAGGCAACTTGTATACCAGCAGAGAAGAATTCTGAGGCAGACCTGTTAAACAGGGCCACAATGGATCCACTCAAGGGGATGCTACACAGAGTTACATTATTGGGGCTCACTAACAAGTGGTGTGTACCAGAGGTTGACATGTTTGCTTCCCCCAGCAACAGAACTAAATACTTTCAGATCCAGAGCAGAGAACAGGCTTGGGCAATGAATATCTTCTCCCTAAATTTGATGCGTCTTTTCCTCTTAGGAGGTTACTAGGCTAATGACCCCAGGGCCCTTACAAGGCTAGCCAAGTTCAACCCATTTCCAAGGGTGTCTGGTTCAAGCAGACACTAAAATCAGCATCTATTGCCCCTGTCCAAGAGGGACACAGGTGGAACCCCTGGGGTGAATTTCTAGTTACCCATTCAATTGTCCAAATTACAGTTAAATAGGGCCAGTAAGGGGCTTTGAATAGGAAGCTTGTTCCAAAGGTGGGGCAACCTCTGTGAGACAAATCTGACTCTCCACCAAGTTCTGTTGATGTCACATACCAAGCTAAAGTCCTTTGAAATAAGTGACCCATGTGCCATTTGACTTGCGAATGTGCAGCATTTCTATTAAAGCTGAGTCATCTTTGTAAGGAACCTTTGTGGTCTTCCAATTGCTGCTGGTGTTTGAAAATGAACATACAAAAGGGAACATTGTACTCTATTACTGGTCTGTTGAGGACAGAGTACAGGGGGTTATAACCTCTCTTTTTCTGGAGACAGTGCCCTTACTCATGAGATGAGCAATATAAAATGCCCTTCTTTTAACTGTGAAGACATGGCAATTGAAGTTGAGGTTACTGTCAACCTGTGTGCTTAGATCTCTCACCACTGACAGTGTGCTTAGGGTATTGCTGTTGATGTGGTAGTTTGCAGGAACATCACCCTTGCTGAAGGGGGATAATGCATTTTTTTTGCATTAAGTTTAAGACCATGACTTTGGCAGCAGCCATTACTCTGTTTAAGACATTCTTGCAGGATGTTGACATCGCTAGGGGTTTCAATGATTGCTCCCAAATGTTCATCGTGCATACAGCTGCAGTCATAACAGATGGGTTCTCCTGCCGTCAGGCGGGTCCTCGGTCGGCCGAATTCCAAAGTCTAGGTCCGGCGTTGGTTGTCGTCGCTTCTTCCCTGACGACAGTGCGACAGGGGTATAAAAGAACCAGCCGACGCCATTTTCTTCAGTCTTTCTTGCCGCGCGGTGCCCGAAGCAGAAGCAGTTCGCAAGTGCCAGTCGGCCAGCTCGTGAGATTACGAAAAATTTGGAACCGAAGTCTTCTTGAAAGCTAAGTACCCCATTGGGGAAACTTTTTCTTGCCTCAGACCGATGTCAGACAAAGTTAATAATTGTATTTCTTGTGGGAAGTAAATACCGCATAAGGATTTCCATTCCCTCTGTATACCTTGTTTAGGCCCAGACCACGACGTCTCGGTCTGTCGCTTTTGTGCTACATTCAACAAACGCACTATTAAGCATCGGGCGGAGTTCGCCCAGCATTATTTTGGGAAAGCATTTAACTATACTATGTCGTCGGATACTCCGACTCCGGTTTTGTCTAAAAAACGCAAAGACAAGGACTGACATTCGAGGTCCGCGGCCTCTACCGACACCACGCCAAAGCCGACTACACGTGGTCCGGTTCTCAGTGAGGCGCCTACGCAGCCCCTGATTACCGACGACACATCTTTGGCGGTGTCTCCTGTACCCGAGGTCGCAGGCTCCTCGGCCCACACCCTGACTACAGATACCGAAGCCACACTTGGCGTTGAAACACAGAATGTGGATAGGTCCACCTCCACTCAAGGTGTCTTCAGACCTTCCTCTTCTTTCTCCATCAAGGCTTTCACCAAGTCTAAAGCTACCATGCACCCTAAGAGACCAGCTACACAGGGCCCATCTCCAGGCCCCATGCCTAAGAAACAGATGCTTAAAATGGCTGAGGATTTAATAACTCTAATCAGAGGTTCTCAGCCACCTCCGGACAAAAGACCCAGAGTGGAGGAAGATTCCCCCTCCTCTGATCAGGGCTCCATTATTTCAGAGCACTCTGATTATCAGGAACAGTCTTAGTCCCCTTTTGAAGACTCTGATGCAGAGGAATCTTTTCCTTCTGTATCCCCCCCTGAGGATTACTCATTTGGTGAAACTCTGCATACCTTAAGGGAACACTTTCACTGGGAAGGCCAGGATTATTCAGATTCCAAGAAAAGGCTCAGGGAATTTCTTTTGTTACCCCAGCACAGGCCTCTGGCTATACCTCCTGTCCTGGACATCCTAGATTATGTTTACTCAGAGGCCTGCCTTAACCCGGACTCTCTTCCTCCAGCTCCAGTTAAGCCTGACAGGTACTACAGGGTTCCTGACTCACACCAATTTCTATACAAAAGCTATGCTGCTGACCTAGAAACCATCTCACAGGGGCCCAAGGGAGTTAAGGCCTCCATTGCCAAAAACCCATTGCCTTCCGAGAGAGATTCCAGATCCTTAGAAAGGTGGGGAAAAAAGGTATATACCTCGGCTACCTTATCCATGAGGGCCTTAAACTGTCAGTTTCATATGCTAAAATACCAACAGTTTCTGTTATCTCAATTGAAAAGTAAAATGTCACAACCTGAACAACCAGACATGAAGGAGTTGCAGGATTTGATGCATAGTGCAGAACAAGTGGGTAAACATACCTTACAATGTGGTTTTGATGCTCTAGAGGCCTCATGTAGAGCTGCTGTTACAGGCTCAGTCATACGTAGGCATGCATGGCTCAAGGAACAAGTCTTGCCTGATCATGTCAAAGCTAAATTACTAGACGCCCCTCTTCAAAAGGATGTACTATTTGGGGAAAATGCTGAGGAAGTATTACGGAAAATGGAGGAAAAGGCTAAATCAATGCAAACTGTGAAAGAATTTCTGCAGGTTCAACCCCCACGTTTTAGTAGAAATTGGCCTTCCAAAAACTGGTCCTTTCCTGCCACAGACAGACCCCAAAGAGGCAGATACAGGCGCCCGAGGGGCAGAGGACAAACACAAGGCTTGTACAGAGGCAGACAATGGCAAGCTCCTACACAAAGAGGTGGTGAGGACAACTCGCAATCTTTCAGAAAGCAAAACCAATGACTTTCCCCTTTGCATGCCAACCAGGTCTCAAATGGCAGCCCCCTTAGGAGGAAAGCTGGCACTATTCTCAAAAAATTGGCATATTGTCACAAAGGACAAATGGATCCTGAGCATTGTTAACAGAGGCTACAATTTCCATTTTCATACCCTTCCAAAAATGAAAGGCATGCCAAACCTGCCACACAATCAAAGGGCAGAGGCACAAAAGCAAATTTCAGGTCTTATAAACATGAAAGCTATTCAAGAGGTACTTACACACGAACAAGGTCAAGGTTTTGATTCTAGGCTATTTCTGGTGCCAAGGAAGGGAAAAGATTGGAGACCTATTTTGGATCTTTCCATCCTAAACACATTCCTACTCGTACCAAAATTCAAGATGCTCACTCTACAGCAACTTCTTCCCATGCTGGGCAAGGAGTCTTGGCTGGTAACATTGGACCTCAAGGAGGCATACCTGCATGTCCCAATCAGACAAAATTGCAGAAGATACCTCAGATTTCTTGCAGGTTCAACCCATTATCAATTCTCTGCATTGCCCTTTGGTTTATCTACTGCGCCCAGAGTATTCACGGAATGCCTGGCATCAGTAATTGCCTACTGCAGACTTCAAGGGATACAAATATACCCTTATTTGGATGACTGCCTGATCCAAGTGGACAGCAAGCACATTCTTCTGAAACATCTGGCTTATATAATAATGTTATTAAACTCTCTAGGATACACAGTCAACAAAGAGAAATCAAGACTAATACAATCTCGGAAGATAATTTTCCTGGGTGCCAATTTGGACACAAACACCCAGATGGCCTACCTCACGCCAGAGAAGCAGGGGCAACTAATTCAATATTTCAGAACACTGGCAAATTGCACCAGGCTGACTGCAAGGAAAATCCTGCAGGCTCTGGGATTCGTGGAATCTTGCATCTTACTAATCCCATGTGCAAAGCTGCATATGAGAAAACTACAATGGTACCTAAAAAACATATGGTCTCAACACAGCCACAGTTTGGAAACAATAATACCACTAATTCCATGTCTGCAAAAGGAATTTCTGTGGTGGGCTCAAGCATGCCAAACAAACACAGGTCTTCCATTCAGCAAGCCTCAAGCAAATCAAGTCATCACAACAGACGCCTCGGACTACGCCTGGGGGGCGCACATGACAGACCGGTGCATTCAGGGCAAATGGACCCAAAAAGAAAAGCACCTTCACATCAATCAAAAAGAAATGCTAGCAGTGATAAATGCTATTATAGCTTTCAAGGACCTCCTACAACCAGGCCAGCTGTTGATAAGAACAGACAACACCACAGTTATGTGGTACATAAACAAGCAGGGAGGAACACATTCTTATCCCCTATGCAGACTGGCCAAGTCACTTTGAAACATGGCCATGGACTTGCAAATAGAACTACAAGCACAGTACTTGCCAGGCAAGGAAAACACGCTGGCAGACAACCTAAGCAGGAATATGACAGATCCACACGAATGGAAGTTGCATCCAAAAGTTTTTACAGAAATAATCCAAGAATGGGGAAGGCCAGACATAGATCTCTTTGCCTCCCACAAAAATCATCAATTGACAAAATTCTGCTCAAGGATCTTCCATCCAAAGGCCTGGAGAGTGGAGCTCTCTCTTTCAGTTGGACATCAATGACAGTTTATGCCTTCCCACCTCTTCCTCTGCTGCCCAAAGTCCTATTGAAGACCAGAGCAAACAGACCAAAGATGATCCTCATTGCTCCGGACTGGCCAAGGCAACACTGGTACCCACTCCTGAGGAGCCTGACGCATTCCCCACCATGGACCCTGCCTCTAATGCCTCTTCTTCTGACTCAGCACAGCTTCAAAACTCTTCACAGTCAGCTGAAAACACTCAAAATAACTGCATGGAAGATTCCTTAGCATCGCAGCAGGCCCTGCTCTCCAAGGAGGTGCAGGATGTCATTTTGGAGGCCAGAAGGCCATCAACTAGAAAAGCTTACTCTGCAAAATGGAAACGTTTTTGTGTTTGGAATGAGAAAAAGGGCCATTGCCCTGGAAAACTGAATTTACCTCAAATACTACAATATTTGGCTGAACTGCTAAGCAGTGGACATTCGTTCTCCTCCATCAAAATCCATGCCTCAGCCATTTCTGCAGAATACAACACTGATCCACCTTTATTCTCTCACCCTCTATTAAGACAGTTCCTCAGAGGGGCTAAGAATTTAAGACCTCCAAGAAAACAACCAATACCTGCTTGGGATCTTAATTTCATTCTGGAAAAACTGACTTTGCCTCCTTTTGAGCCAGCTGCCTCATCAGATTTACAATATTTGTCCTGGAAAACAGCTTTCCTTCTGGCTGAGTTTCAGAACTACAGGCTCTTATGGCTGTCCAGCCTTTTATCATCTTCCATCAGGACAGAGTTTCATTACGTACCAACCCGCCCTTTATGCCTAAAGTGGTATCCAGGGTAGCTTTAAATCAGGCCATACATTTACCTACTTTTTATCCTAATCCTCAAAACAAAGGGGAGAGATTACTGCATTCCCTGGACATCCACAGACAACTGCGTTATTATTTGGACAGAACAAAACCTTTCAGAAAATCAGAACAGCTTTTTGTGGCCTATGCGGTAGGAGCTCAAGGAAAGTCAGTATCCAAACAGACAATCTCAAAATGGATAGCCCACTGCATACGCTTTTGCTAGTCCTTTAATGGCAAAACTGTACCTACAGGCATTAGAACTCATTCTACCAGGGCCACAGCCACCTCTGCAGCCTTCCTCAAAGGAGTTCCTACCAAGGATATTTTAGAAGCAGCCACTTGGAGTTCTGTGCATACCTTCTCCAAGCACTACAACCTACCATTATACTCCAAATCTAGAGCAGGCTTTGCCACTGCAGTCTTGCAGGGCATTTTGGCACCTCCTAGCCCCACCTAGTGCCTACCACCCCTTTCTTAGCTTTGGGATTCTACCCATCTGTTATGACTGCAGCTGTATGCACGATGAACATAGTACAGTTTCGTACCTGCCATAAATGTAGATGTTCGAGTGCTAATACAGCTGCAGTCCAGGTTTCCCTCCCTCCTTCCCCTCTAGGGGTCTTCTTTTATGGTGTATTTGCTTGCAACTACTGGTCTTTGATTATATTGCATTGCATTATTACATAATTTTATGTACTGCCTTCTTTCTGGGGGCACCTGACATCTGGGGCAAGAAAAACTGAAGAAAATGGCATCGGCTGGTTCTTTTATACCCCTGTCGCACTGACGTCAGGGAAGAAGTGACGACAACTGACGCCGGACCTAGAGTTTGGAATTCGGCTGACCGAGGACCCGCCTGACGGCAGGAGAACCCATCTGTTATGACTGCAGCTGTATTAGCACTCGAACATCTACAGTTATGGTAGGTACAAAACTGTACTTTTGCAGTCATCAGCAAACCTTGTCAGCCACAGCCCTTTAGGTTTAGCCTGTACTTTAGAGAAGTAGATTCTGAACAGTAGGGGTCCAAAAACAATGCCCCGTGGAACACCACTGGTTATGGGTCTTCTGGAGGAGATGGAGTCCTCTATTTCAATTGTATGAGTTCTGTCAGTGAGCCAGTTTGTAACTCACCTGACAATATATGGGTTGATAACCCAGCTGTGTGAGTTTATCATTGATGCCTTAGTGGGGGATTGTGTCAAAGGTCTTGGCTAAGTCTAGGTAGGCTGTATGCACATATTTCCCTTGTCTAGAGATTTTGTGACTGTCTTGAAGAAGTCCACCAAGTTTAACAGGCATGATCACCCCTTGACAAAGCCAGACTGGGTGGGGTTGAGCATTAGGAGATTTCCTGTATCATTGTTAATAACATCCATGATCATTTGTTCCATGGCCTTCCAGATAAGGCTGGTCAGGCTAATGGGTCTGTGGTTCTCTGGGTCCATGGATCCACCCACTGTGTTAAAGGGATGACAGTATATGTTTTCCATTCTGCTGGGATGAAGCCAGTGCTTATGCTGTAATTGAAAAGTGTACCCAATGAAGATGCTAATTCCTGTTTTAACCCCTGTAGAACCTAACCCGGGATGTCCCATTCCATAGAGGCTGTTGGACAGGTGTTAGGGATGTTGTGGGGGTATATGTGGCAGGGACACGGGAGTGAATTTTTCACTGAACCTGTCAGCCAGCAGGTTTGCTATATCCACAGGTTCTGTATATGTAGTAGCATTAACTATGAGTTCAGTACAAATCTGGGCCTTACCTTTGAGGTTACGGATGTAACTAAAGAACGTTTTATGGTTATCCTTAAGGAAGCTAATTTGGATTCTTAGTTAACTTTGGAGGACTTCACTAGGAGACTTATTTGTTTGTTGAGGAGGGAGTGTTTCCTGTTTTGAGACCATTCCTATTCTTAGATAGCAGTTTCTTTCTCCTGTTGTATAGCCTATTAAAGGCAGTTGTCCACCAGTCAGGTTTGTTTTTCCTTGAAGATCTTGCTCTGGTTCTATCGGGTACGGCAGAGTCAATATAATTTTACAGGTGCTCATATAAAGCAGTGGTGCATAACTCAGCATAGGTATCTATTCCATTTGGGGAGGGGCTGTGAAGCTATTTATGCTGTCCTGTAAGAGGTTGTAATTGGCCTGGGAGAAGTGTTTTAGTGTAGTTGTTGCTAAGGGGGGGGGGGGGGTCTTGTGTTTTACTTAGTTCTAGCAAGACTGATTTGTGGTCAGATTTCACCAGGGATGGCCACACACTGAGGGTGGTGCATCAGTCCTCCATGTTGGTGAGCACCAACTCCAGGTTGTTTGAGCCCCTTATGGGTGTGTCAACCAGTTGGTCCAGGACATTGGAGTTAACGAAGTCCAGGAACCTTTGGGCAAGTGAATTAGAACATGTATAATTTACCCAATCAATGAATAAGTAATTAAAGTAATCCAAAACCATGGTGTTTGTATCTTGATTGACTCAAGTAGATCCAAGTAGGCTGAGTGGATGTCCTGGTTCATGGAGGGGGTCCTATAGCTGGCAATGACCTGAAGAGGGGTCTTACCTACAGTCATTTGCACCTGAAGTAATTCAAGGGAATCATGCTATTTAACCAATCTAGAGGTGTATTTATCTGTACTTAATATTGATACACCATCTCCTTTAGTTCTCATGCCTTCAGTTTGTGGTCTGAATGTGTGGAAGGAAATGTAACCTGGTATAGCTGGGGTGCTGTCCTCACCCTTAAACCAGGTCTCAGTGACTGCACAAATATCAGCATCTTCTGAGTTGAGGACTGCTTCCAGTGAGTGCAGTTTCTAGTTAGACTGCTAGCATTTAGCAGCATAACCATGAGGTTGTTTTTAGAGGGTATTTTTATGTTGGGAATTTTGTTCTTGTGACATTGCCTAAAAAAGGCACTATGGAGGTGGCAAGAGCCTTAGCAAGTAACCAAAATCCCAGGGGTGACAGATGAAGACTATCTCTGGCAAAGCATTGATGTCTGTCAACCATGTCATCCCAGGCTGACAGATACTGTATCCCTTTTGAATGACACCAGAAACTAAGCCAGTTGTTGAAGCCAATCTTTCTTTTTTTGTTTGTACTGAGGTATCATCCTAGGCGAAGGTAAAAGGAACATACCTGCCTGAGACACATAATCAGAGAGCTGAGTCATGTCTCTCTTCATATAGTCCAATGAGGTATGTCTCAAGTCCACACCAACATGGACTATGGCAGGATCATAACAGTGCCTGTTGAGAGACGAGTGTATGTGTGTGTGTGTGTGTGTGTGTGTGTGATGTGGCAGATCCTAACAGATAGCTGGCTGTGACTTTTTCCTTATCCACCCTGGGGAGAGGGACATCTGTGTGTTCTTACAATTGAGTCGCCTATGACTAAGATGTTTGTTTTTGTGTTGTACCTTAGGGGCTTGACTGGTGAGACACTGGTGTGTGTGTGTGTGTGATATATTATCTGTGTACTGTGTTCTGCAGAGGATGTATTATGTGAATCGTGCTTGTGCTTTTGTTTGCGTTTGGGAGGTCTCTGATGTCTAGGTAAGTTCCTGGTAAGGACCTCTGCATATGTAGGTTTGTGTTGTTGGTTTGGTAGGTGCAGGAAGTGAGGTGTGCATGCTAGCAACTTGCTTAGTATCAGATGGAACTGACTGGTGAGCAAGAGAGCCTGGATTCTAGGTTCTTGATATAGATGCATCTCTCACATAATGAATTTTTGTGGACTAGAAGAATTGGGTTGTCAGTGTACATGAGGCAATTGCTCCATTGCCTCAGGATACCCATGCTGACCAGGCCGGCTGGAAAAACTGTGGGAAATTGTCCATCAATAATGCTAGGTAAATTGATGTGGTCAGAAAACAAGGAGAGGCCAGGAAGGACCAGGTAAAGTAGAGGACTGGAGAAGTGGACAAAAAATATGAAGGGGTAGTGGGTCAGCTCTGTGTTGGTACCTCAGGAGCTTCACTGAATGTATCACCTGTCAGTGAGAGACAATCTTGAGAACTCCGATGGAGCACCAGCAGATTACTAAGGGAAAATTTGCAGGCAGAAGTGCTTGTGTCTATAACCACCAACAGTGCCCACTGCTGCTTGGCAGTGTGTGATGCACAAACAAGCCCAAACTCAGTGCTTGTTTAGCAAACAAAGGGAAACTGATTTAAACAAATTGACCAATAAAAAAGCTCAAAACTGAGCCCTGTTCCAGCAACCGTCTATCAGATGCTTTCTAACTGCACTCTTCTGCCACTAGGGTGCAGGGGAACCCTCCCCAACACAAGATGGCCTGGTTTAGTGCTGAAGTTATATGAATAGAACTAGATTCAATAGGTCTGAATCTAGTCTATACTACAGCAAACAAAGTGCAACAATTTAAAAAAAAAAAAAAAAAAAAAAAAAAAACAGTTCAAGTAAGCTTTACCTACCATACCTTTGATTCCCCAGGATGGTTCATAAGCTTGAGGAGGACAGACCGGAAGTGATTTTAATTGCTGCATTCTGGCTCAAGCAGCACCAGTTCTCCCACTTGCTTCAGATGTGAAGGGAGAAACCTCTACTGTTGCCTCAGTATGTGAACTTTCTGAAGCAGTACAGGGAGTCCCTAGTATACTCTAAACTGTAGACACTCAAAATGTAGGTTTGCCTGTATTACAAGGGATAATTCAATAACGATGTTACAAAAACTGTCAACACTCAGATCAGTAATTTGTAAGAAATGACTCTGTTACCCTTTTGGCACCTTTCTTCTGAGGACATGCATGATATGAGGTAAGCTAGGAGAAGTACCAGGAAATCAAATCTATGTAACTGAAAAAGAAAATCCTGTTGTGCCAAAGGATGAACCAATACCCAATTGAAGTGGAAATGCCAGCAGCCCTTCACTGTGTCTCTGCTGATTTGTTTTGGTTTAGCTTATGCCTCTATGAAGGTACATCTCTCAGATATTTCTCCTTCCTTCCCATAGATCCTCCAGTGGCATCCAGACTCACAGTAAAAAATTATGAAGGGTAGCCTCCACCTTAGACCTCTAAGGAGAAAACTGCTGCTGGCAAGGAACCTGAATTTTGTGTTAGTAAAATAGCTTATCCCCATTCCCATATGGCAGCAGTACATCTGAAAATTTTGGCTTGAGGAAAAAATGCTTGCCTTTTGATATTACCTCTGTTAGGATTGTTTTAAAACTACAAGCCCTTGTGTATAAGGAACCATTCTTGCAGTTCAGTAAAGACAGTGTGATTGCACACTAACCACTCATTAATTCCAGTGGTTACAAGTGAATTAGCCCTGAACCAGACAATCCAACTTTCCAGTTTTTATCTATGGTTCCTAGAATGGGAGGCAGATCCTGCATTGTATCCAGTGTACATAGACAGTTGAGGTACTACTTGGATATTGCTAAAGCCTTTAGAAAATCATACCAACTGGTTGTCTCCTTTGCAGAAAACAGACAACAGTTAGTAGTGACAGACTGTTTCAGAAGGGATAGCCAAGCCCCATTCCAGAAGGGCATAGCAGCTAGTCCTGCCTTCTGTAAAAAGATAGTGCTTTAGACAGTTTAGAAACAACTTCCTGGTTCTCAGTTCACACCTTCTCAAAATGCTACAGACTCAATGTGATATCCAGGGTGGGGAATAGATTTGCTTGTACTATTCCAAAGAGCATTCACCAGTTCTTTGAGAAATGAGCTAAACACCCTACCTGGAAGAGACAGCTTTTGGAATCATCCCTATAGCAATGACTACAGCAGTGATTTACACAAAGAACATAGTGCAGCTGGGTAGGTGATTTATTTATGGTAAGTGTTGCAGCTATATCTCCCTCCCTCCCTCCTTCCTGTGTACTATAGTTGAACCATTAGGTGTCAGGGTGACTACCATTATACACTACCATATTTAGGTGTATACCTTTGTCCCTTCCTCTCTCTGTTCAGGTTTTGTAAATAAGGGCTTGAATTCTATATGCCACAAACGGCATCACTGGGGCATTTCCTTGCTAGAAACCCACAGATTGGACATGGTTTAACCCTTGTTGGTGACAAGAAAAAACAAAACTGGGAAGGGTGGATATCACCTCTATATCAGGTACAAAAAACATCCAAGGTAAGGTGCTCACACCAAGTCAGAATGTTCAGCTCTGAAAGTCAGGCCATATGTCAGAGTCAGCCAGCAGCAGAGAGACGTATATTGATGACTAACAGTGCCTCTCAAACATCCACAAATAAGGGTAAGTTGCCTACACAACTGTTCCTTACCCAGTCTTGTAGTGAAGCTGCCATCTGTTGGTATGTTCCTGAATATCTTCTGAGGAGTAGGATGTTCTTAGTGTTTCACTGTTGCAGTCATCACATTTGGGTTATCTGCTTGCAGTAGCCCTCAGTCTGCCTGATTATCAAAGTCTTGGTTCCTGCGTCAGTTGCTGTCTCATCTTCCGTAACGTCAGGTAGTCAGGGGTATAAAGCATGCAGCCAACGCCATTACATCAGTCTTTATTGCCATGTGGTGCCCGAAGCAGAAGCAGTTTGCAAGTGCCGGTCAGCCGACTCCTGAAATTTTCGTTTTCAAGTTTCAGAACCGAAGTCTTTAACTAAAGCTAAGTACCCCATTGGGGAAACTTTTTCTTGCTCTAAACCAATGTCTGTAAAAGTCAATAATTGTATTTCTTGTGGAATGCAAATACCTCATAAGGATTTTCATTTGTACTGTATTCCTTGCCTAGGCCCTGATCACAACGTGCCTTGCTGTCGGTTTTGTGCTAAATTTAACCAACGCACTATTGTGTTGGTATATTTTTGCTTCTAAATATTTTGGTTCAAGATTTAACTATCCTGAAATGTCGTCGGTTAGCAATTCGACTACCGGAGTTCACAAAAAACGCAAAGAGAAAGACAGAGACAGACCGTCGAGGTCCAAAACCGACAAAGTTTCTCCTAAGCCAGTCGCCGGTACTCAGTGAGGCACTTTTGCAGCCCCTGATACCCACTACTTTTGAGTCGCAGGCCTCTACCGAGACCCATGTGGAGTCCGGTATGCTGCGAGATTCTCAGAGTATTGAACCCGCGGATGTCTCTCCCTTGGATGGGTCCGGAGCCGCTGAGCCAGCACCGGCTTCTGAGGGTGTTTTCAGGCCTCAACATTTTTCTATTAAACCAACACCAGCAAAAAAACAAGGTAAAAAACAACTTCTATGTCTAAAAAACTGACGCATGAGCCACATGCTCAGGCCCCTATGCCTAAAAAACAGATGATCAAAATGGCTGAGGATTTAATTACCTTGATCAGGCGTTCCTAACCCCCTCCTGCTAAGAGGCCTAGGCAAGGCACTGATTATGAATCTTCAGATCAGGTTTCCATTTCTTCTGAGTCCTCTTCTGATCATGAATTTTTTATTCCACCCTATGAGGATTGTGATGCAGAGGAATCCATCCCGTCTGCATCTCCTCCTGAGGATTACTCTTGGAGAGGAACATTTTCACTGGGAGAGTCAGGACTTTTCTAAATCAAAAAAGAGGCTTAGTGTTTTCCTTCTTCCTCAGCACAGGCCTTTGGCAATACCTCCTGTATTAGACATTGTTGATGATGTGTTCTCGGAATCAACCATGGCTTCTGATTCCCTGCCTTCAGCTCATAGTAAGCCAGACAGATATTACAAGGTTCCTGACTCCCACAAATTTATTTTCAAAAATCCTGCTGCTGATCCTGAGACTATTTCTCAGGGTCCCAATGGTGTAAAGGCTTCTACAGCCAAAAAGCCTACCCCTTCTGATAGAGATTCCAGGGCACTGGAAAGATGAGGTAAGAAGGTTTATATGTCTGCAACCTTGGCAATCAGGGCTTTAAACTGACCGTTTCATATGCTCAAATATCAACAGCATGTTATGGGCTTACTGAAACAGAAATTGATGTTGATTTCTGATTGTGTGGAAAATAAAGAGTTACAGGATTTATTGCATTCAGCAGAACAGGTTGGAAAGCATACTTTGCAATGTGGTTTTGATTCCTTGGAGGCCTCTTGTAGGGCCACCATTACTGGATCTGTGATTAGAAGGCATGCCTGGCTCAAAGAGCAAAATCTGCCTGATCATGTTAAAGCTAAATTATTGGATGCCCCTTTGCAGCATGATACTCTGTTTGTAATAAGGCAGAAGAGGTTTTAAAGAAAATGGAAGACAAAGATAAATCTATGCAAACTGTAAAAGATTTCTTGCAAGTGCAGCCACCCAGGTTCAGTAGACACCGGCCTACTAAAAATTGGTCCTTTCCTGTGTCCAATACAGCCCCTCAGGGCAAATCCAGGTGCTCAAAAGGCTCCAGATATCAATCACAGGGTTCTTACAGGTCAAAGCAATGGGGTGCCTCCACCTCCAAATCTGGAGGAAACAAAGCACAACCCTACAGTAAGCAGTCTCAATGACTTTCCTCTACCATCACCAAGCACTTATCTTTTGGCAGCCCCTGGGGGGAAAACTAGCACTTCACACTCAAAATTGGCAGTTAATTACCCAGGACAAGTGAGTATTAAACACAGTATCCCAAGGGTACAGATTTCATTTCCATACTTTGCCAATTCCAAATGGATGGCCGGATCTGCCACAAAATCAGTGGGCAGAGGCCCAGAAATAAGTCATATCCCTCATGGATATGGGGGCTATTCAACCGGTACCAGAAAAGGAAAAAGAACAAGGTTTTTATTCAAGACTTTTCCTGGTACCCAGAAAAGACAATTCATGGCATCCAATTCTGGACTTATCGATTCTGAACACGTTCCTGGACATTCCAAAATTAAAAATGCTGACTTTACAACAGCTACTGACTATGCTAGGCAAGAATGCTTGGTTAGTAACTCTAGACTTAAGAGGCATACCTGCATATCCCAATAAGGGAATCATGCAGAAGATACCTCCGCTTCAAAGCAGGTTTTTTGCATTACCAATTCTCTACACTGCCCTGTGCCCAGGGTCTTTACAAAGTACCTGGCACCAGTAATTGCATTCTGCAGGCAAAGAAGCATTCAAATTTATCCTTAGCTGGACGACTGTCTCATTCAAGCAGAGGACAAGGACACTCTTATTCAGCATCTGGTGTTTGTAAAAAGGCTTCTAGCATGCCTAGGGTACACCATAAACGAAAAGAAATCACAACTGGTACCCTCTCAAATAATTACATTCTTGGGTGCAAGCTTGAATACAACTGCCCAGATGGCTTACCTCATGCCAGACAAAGGCAACTGATGACATACTTCAAACAAATGGCAACAAAAACCCAGTTATCTGCAAGACAAATTCTGCAGGCTTTGGGGTTCATGGCATCCTGCATTCTACTAATTCCATATGCGAGACTGCATATGAGGAAACTTCAATAGTACCTAAAAAGTTTATGGAGTCAACATTGTCACAGCCTAGAAACAATGATTCCTCTCATTCCCTGCCTACAACAGGAGTTTCTTTGGTGGGCAGAGACATGTCAGCAAAACAAGTGACTGTCATTCACTCTACCCCCTGCCACCCAAACTCTAACTACAGACACATCAGACTATGCTTGGGGGGCCCCCCTGGCAGGGAGATGCATTCAGGGCAAATGGAGCCCAAACCAAATGCATCTGCATATCAACCAGAAAGGAATGCTAGCTGTTCAGAATGCTCTGGCAGCCTTCAAGGACTTACTTCATCCAGGACAACTACTGATAAAGATGGACAACACTGCAGTTATGTGGTACATAAACAAGCAGGGGGGTACACATTCCTACCCCCTTTGCAGACTAGCCATGGCCTTGTGGAACACAGCCTTGACTTACCAAATACATCTCCAAGCTCAATTGCTGCCAGGAAAGCAAACTACTCTGGCAGACGACCTAAGCAGAAATCTTATGGACCCGTATGAATGGAAACTGGATCCACAAATCTTCAGCATCTTAACACAGAAATGGGGGAGCCCAGACATAGATCTATTTGCCTCTCACCAAAATTATCAGTTGGACAAATTCTGCATAAGAGTTCATCACAAAAAAGCATGGAAAGTATATGCTTTATCCTTCAGCTGGAAAAACCTATCAGTCTATGCCTTTCCCCCTCTGCCTCTTCTCTCCAAGGTCTTACTAAAAGTCAGACAGGAAAAAACAAAAATGATCCTAATTGCTCCGGACTGCCCTCGCCAGCACTGGTACCCGCTACTAAGGAACATGTCACATCTTCCTCCATGGTACTTGCCTCAAATACCTCATCTATTGTCTCAGCAGAACTATAAAATTTTGCGCACACTGCTCCAAACTCTGAATCTTGCAGCATGGCTAATCAACTAATTATTCAAACCACACCTCTCAGTAAATCTGTGATGGATGTAATTTTGGAAGCCAGAAGGCCTGGTACTAGAAAATCATATGCTGATAAATGGAAGAGATTTTGTGCTTGGAACCAAGCACAAGGAATAGACACAGCAAAGCTCAATATTCCTCAGATTTTACAATATTTAACCGAGATGCTTGACAAGGGCCTATCTTTTTCTTCAAAACAAATCCATGCCTCTGCCATCTCGGCTCATTACAACACAGAGCCTCCCCTCTTTTCTCATCCACTGCTTAAATAGCATCTTAGAGGGGCCAAAAATTTAAGGCATCCCAGAAGAGCACCTACTCCTGCATGGGACCTCAATTTTGTGCTGGAAAAACTCACCCTGCCTCCTTTTGAGCCAGCAGCTACTGCGGATATAAAATGTCTATCTTCGAAAACAGCTTTTCTTTTGGCAGTCTCTTCAGCAAGAAGGGTTTCAGAACTACAGGCTCTCATGGCAGTGGAGCCTTTCATTACATTTTACCCAGACAGAGTGTCCCTCAGGACCAATCCTTTTATGCCTAAGGTGGTATCCAGTGTGGCTCTTAACCAGAACATTTTACCTAAATCTGCAGAACAAGGGGGAGCGGATTCTGCATTCATTGGATGTACACAGACAACTAAGAACTAAGGACCAAATCTCTAAGAAAATCTGAGCAACTACTGGAAGCATTTGCTGCAGGATCAGAGGGGAAGACTATATCAAAGCAGACTATTTCTAAATGGATAAGTCACTGCATTTGTTTCCGCTATTTGCACCATGGTAAACCAGTGTCTAAGGGGATCAGATCACATTCCACCAGGGCTGCCTCTACTTCAGCAGCTTTTCTCAGAGGAGTCCCAACCAAAGACATTCTAGAAGCTGCTACTTGGAGCTCTGTTCATACCTTCACAAAGCATTATCATTTACCTCTCTTCTCCAAATCCAGGGCAGGCTTTGCCACTGCAGTCCTGCAGGGCCTTATAGCTGCTCCTAATGCTGTTTAGTTCCATCCTCCCATCCATAGCTTTAGGATTCTACCCAAATGTAATGACTGCAACAGTGAAACACGAAGAACATAGTACAGTTGTGTACACTTACCATAAATGTAGATGTTCGAGTGTATTCACTGTTGCAGTCCGGGTTACCCACCCGCCATCCGCCATTCTATACCTTTTCTTTCCTTCACTATACTCAAAAGCCTTTGTGGTGTATTTGCTTTTAGTTGAAGGTACAGTTTGTTTCTAAAAATGCATTTATATATTTACTGTTTATTTATATATATATTTTTGCTTCCCATTTGGGGGGCACCTGACATCTGGGGCAAGAAAAACTGAATAAAATGGTGTCAGCTGCATGTTTTATACCCCTGATGACCTGACGTCATAGAAGAGGAGACAGCAACCGACGCAGGACCCAAGACTTTGTTATTCAGGCCGACTGAGGGCAACCTGCCAGCAGATTATGAAAATGTAATGACTGCAACAGTGAATACACTCGAACATCTACATTTATGGTAAGTGTACACAACTGTACTTTCTCTGCACTGCCCTTTGACTTATCTACTGCACCCAGGGTATTCACAAAGTGCCTAGCTCCAGTCATTGCATTTTGCAGGCAAAGAAATATTTAAATATATCCATACCTGGACGACTGTCTAATTCAGGCAGAAAGCCAGGACATACTTTTGAATCATCTGGCATTTGTACAAAAGGTGCTAACTTGTCTGGGGTACACCATAAACAAAAACAAATCACATCTGGTACCCTGTCAACAAATTATATTCATGGGAGCAAGCTTGAACACAACTTCCCAGATGTCTTTCCTCACGCCAGAGAAACAAATTCATTTGACAACTTACTTCAAGTTAATGGCCACAAAAACCCTGTTATCTGCAAGGCAAATACTGCAAGCTTTGGGGTTCATGGCCTCCTGCATTCTACTAATTCCATATGCAAGACTGCATATGAGGAAACTACAATGGTATCTAAAAAGCCTATGGTGTCAACATTCTCAGGATCTAGAAGCAATGATTCCTATCATACCTTGCCTACGGTTAGAGTTCCTTTGGTGGGCAGAGGCCTGCCACCAAAACAAGGGAGTACCATTCACTCTACTCCCTGCCACCCAAACCCTAACAACAGATGCATAAGACTATGCATGGAGGGCTCACCTGGCAGGGAAGTGCATTCATGGCAAATGGAACCCAAGTCAAATACACCTGCATATCAATCAAAAGAAATGTTAGCTGTACAGAATGCTCTGACAGCCTTCAAGGACCACATTCTTCCAGGACAATTAATGGTAAAGATGGACAACACCACTGCTATGTGGTACATAAACAAGCAGGGAGGTACCCATTCTTACCCCCTCTGCAGACTAGCCATGGCTCTGTGGAACACAGCCTTGTGCTACCAAGTGCATCTACAGGCTCAATTTCTGCCAGGAAAACTAAATACACTGGCAGACAAACTAAGCAGAAATCTCATGGACACACGAGTGGAAACTAGAACCAAAGACTTTCAACATGTTGATAAAGAAATGGGGGAGCCCAGATATAGACATGTTTGCCTCCCCCCAGAACTACCAATCGGACAAATTCTGCACAAGGACTCCCCACAAACAAGCTTGGAAAGTGGATGCTCTGTCCTTCAGCTGGAAAAATCTTAACAGTTTTTGCCTTTTCTCCTCTGCCTCTCCTCTCCAAAGTACTACTAAAAATCAAACAGGGCAAACCAAGGACAATACTGATTGCACCAGACTGGCCACGCCAACACTGGTGTACCCCCTCTTGTGCAGTTTGTCACTGCTGTCTCCCTGCTGTCACAGCAGGAGAGCCAAATTCTGCACCCTCAGCTTCAAACTCTGAACCTGGCAGCCTGGCTAATTACCTAATCTCTCCATTACCATCCCTCAGTAAACAAGTGTTGGATGCCATTTTGGAAGCAAAGAGGCCTAGTACTAGAAATTCTTATGATGAAAAATGGAAAAGATTCTTTGCCTGGAACCAAACTCAAGGGATGGGCACAGCAGTGCCCAATTTACCTCAGATTCATCAATACTTAACTGAGATGCTTCACAAGGGCCTTTCTTTTTCCTCCATCAAAATTCACGCCTCTGCCATTTCAGCTCATTACAACACAGAACCACCCCTCTTCTTTCATCCACTGCTCAAGCAGTTCCTCAGAGGGGCCAAAAACTTAAGACCACCCAGGAGAGCCCCAGCTCCAGCCGGGACCTTAACTTTGTATTGGAAAAACTCACTCTTCCCCCTTTTGAGCCAGCTGCAAGTGCAGAGTTAAAATTCCTTTCTTGGAAAACAGCCTTCCTTTTAGCAATCACTTCAGCAAGACTGGTATCTGAATTACAGGCCCTTATGGCAGTGGAGCCTTTCATCATCTTTTCATATGGACAGGGTGTCCCTCAGGACCAATCCCTCCATCATGCCCAAGGTGGTATCCAGTGTGGCTCTTAATCAGTCCATTCATTTGCCAACCTTCTTTTCTAATCCACAGAACAAAGGGGAATGGATACTGCACTCCTTAGATGTGCACAGACAATTTAGATTTTACTTGGACATGACTAAACCTCAAAAGAAATCTGAACAACTGCTGGTGGCATTTGCTGCAGGGGCAGAGGGGAAGGCTATTTCAAAGCAAACTATTTCTAAAAGGATAGGCCATTGCATTAATTTCTGCTATAAGCACCATGGAAAACCTATCCCACAGGAGATTAGACCCCATTCAACCAGGGCTGCATCTACCTCTACAGCCTTTCTCAGAGGTGTCCCTACCAGAGACATCATAGAAGCTGCTACCTGGAGTTCTGTACATACTTTCACCAAGCATTACCATTTACCAATTTTCTCTAAATCCAGAGCTGGCTTTGCCACTGCAGTCTTGCAGGGCCTTATAGCTGGTCCTAATGCTATCTAAATTTCTCCTCCCATCCTTAGCTTTGGGAATCTACCCAAATATGATGACTGTAACAGTGAAACATGAAGAACATAGTACAGTTGTGTACACTTACTATAAATATAGATGTTCAAGTGTATTCACTGTTGCAGTTCTGGTTACATGCTTTATACCCCTGACTACCTGATGTCACGGAAGATGAGACAGCAACTGACGCAGAACCCAAGACTTTGATAATCAGGCCGACTGAGGGCTATTGCAAGCAGATAACCCAAATGTTATGACTGCAACAGTGAATACACTCGAACATCTACATTTATGGTAAGTGTACACAACTGTACTTTTTGCATGTCCTATCCAGTAGAAACAGATAATACGCACATTAAGCTGAGGAGCCTATTTTCAGTCTCATTCTAATCAGGGACTATGATCACAAGAGGAATCATCAAAGCCAATAAATTGATTGTAAATTGAAGTATTGAAATTACCTTCAGCATTTCTTTCATCTTTTGCCATGGTTCATATTTTTTTTTCAGAAAGATTTATGACAGCAAGTGGGTTTGTGGTATAGCGATGCAGTGTTCAGCATTGTTTCCTCACTGTGCTTAGTTCACTTGTTCTGTTCTTGACTGGGTTGCACTCTGGAGTATGTATATTCTTAAGGCGTTTTGATGGTTGTTTCAGTTGCTGCCCCTTTCCTAGATATGCCATAGATGAAATGGCAAATGTGTGCATGTGCATTCACATGCCTCCTGAGATGAGCTGACATGCTATCCAGCATTGGTGTCAGGATCAGCTCAGGCTCCCCAGTGACCCTTAATTGGAACAAACAGATAAAGAATTAGAAGTAAGAAACAGATCTGATGTCATTTTTAATTGATTCTTCAGCGAATGGGCTTGGGTCCAACTCGGACACTTTCAGAAAATTCTAAGATCTGACTTTCGAGCTCCTCCCTTACCTATAATGCCTCTGACCACCACAGCACACCAGATCTCATTTGCTATTGTTCAAGACAGTCAGGATTGCGATTGCTGGAGCTTCTATGGGGTATTGTGAGTTTACAGCTATTTTTGTTATCTTTATATAGTTTTTGTTCTCTTTCTTATTTACCTATGTCACCTTACCTTCATCAACTTTCTGTATGGAGTTTTCTTTTCTGTATTTCTCTGCTACCATTGTTGGCAGTCCATTCCTCTCTTTTACTCTTAGGCGATTTCTTATTAATACCATTGTTGATCGTCAATACTTTTCTTCCTTCAAAAAAAAAAAAAAAACTCCTCTCTGCTTGTTTGTTTTGTGTTTTCCAGCATGGCTGATAAGCTGACTGGATTTGAGAAATGCACTTCCTGCAGGCATTAGAGCCCCAGTTCTGATGCCTACAGGGAGCGTATTTATTGTCTGGGCCCAGCACATTTGGACACCTCTTGTTCCATCTGTGTGGCCTTTAACACAAGAGTGATAAGTGACAGGAGGAATAAACTAATTTTGAAAGGCTTCCTTCCGAGATCAGCTACTTCTACAGGCACTTCTTCAGGGGCTCAAACCCCCTCTCAAAAATCAAAGGACCCCATGGAGCACTGTAAACGCCCACCTGCTTGGTCTCCTCAGTCTTCACCTTCTTTAGAGCTACCAAAGAAGGTTTCTCAGACCTCAGATCTGAAGCTTTTGGATCAGGCACCATCTACTATCACATCTCTCCAGCCATATGTTCTTAGATTTCCTCCAGAGCCATTAACTCTGTGATTAAGTTCCACTTTTTTTTACAAGAGACTCCATAGAAGTTGCCAAGTCCACTTTCCACATCCTCTTGCATTAGATCTTCCCGTAGTCTGTCCGAGTTGGAGGTAGATAGGATGATAAGAAAATTCCTCAAAACACAGATCCAGATGGGGATCTTGCCAGCTCTGTCTCCCATCTAATCAGCGAGCCTTCAACCTGTACTTGGACCTTCTCTGATCTGACCAGCTGTTTCAGATTCCTTGGATATGAGAGCTCCAAGACTCAAACCATCAGATCAAAAGGTTATTTCATCTTTGACTGCAGTGACTTCCCTGACCCTATTGGCTCTGACACTGATGGAGCACGATGACTGTTGGAGGCAAAACATTGATGTCAGATCTGAGGGGTTGACTTCAACTCTGAGGTTTTCTGAGCTGTCGCTTCCTCTTGAAGCTTCATCTCTGGATAGCTCGGCACCAGCTTCTCCCTCAGAGAGAAGGGTTGGTGAGGCTCGGGGATTGTCTGCTCCAGGAGCCTCAGCTCCAGTGGGATTGTCTTCTGCTTCTCCTGGTCTCTCTATATTTGAGGTGGTGAAGGGGGCATTCTCTCATCCAAGAGTACTTTCCACACTGCCCTTATTTGGATCCATGCCCTATTCCCTTTTTGGATCCTGTGTCTGAGTCCTTGCATCCTACACCTCAGGGACAGCCAGCCCAGATGGGTTTTCAAGCAGTTCCCACCAGGGAACTCCCATCTCTTCTGATACCTCCCTGGAACATCCCACTGAGGAGGTTCCTTGGAAGAAGGTGAGCAAGAGGAGGCACTTGGAATCCCCCAGGAATCCCTCACAGAGACACTGATTTTGATGAAGGGGAAGGGTCCCTTAGATCTCCACCTGAAGATGTCTCATTTGGAGACAGCCTAGAGACCCTTCACCAGAAAGGTGGTTGGTCTTCCAAAACACCTTCTTGGAAGCCTTTGCGTCTGACCAGTCTACGTCTTGGGTTACCCCCCCACAGATGAGCTTATAGACCTTGTCTCCTGCAGGGCATGTAAGGAACTAGACTCTGTGGAACCTATCCTCAAATGCCCAGACAAGATCACCCTTGCTGATAGAAAGTACAGGACTAAAGACATTCCTGTAGATGCCATGGTGGTTGCGGCAGCCACAAAAAAAGAGTTGGCTGAACCAAGTTCCACTGTCCATCCCCCTAACTGAGAATCTAGGGCATTGGACAGGTTTGGGAAGTAAGTGTATGTGTCAGTGACATTTGCCCTGCAATTGCCAAACTACCTGACACATTTCACCAGATTGCAGAGGGGCTTGCTAAAGCAACTGTCTAATTCTTTCCCAAGGTCCATGTCCGTGGAGGAACAGAAGTCTTTTTCCTCATGACTGCCACCTTAAAATCGATTACAAATGCATCCATGAGATTAATCTTCTCATGCCTCGGAAGTTACCACAAAGGCAGTCAGCTCAGGCATAGCCATAGGGAGACATGCCTAGATGCGATTTTGTGGAGCCTTTCAAGGCATCATTCGTCAGTGCTCCCATTGATGGATCATTTTGTTTGGGCCAACAGTTAGAGACTCTGCTGTAGTGAACAGGATGGGAAAACCTGAAATGCCATCACAATTCACTTTTCTACCCCACAGAGATCTTTCTCTAGTAATCAGCGGGTGGTAAGATGTGGTTCTGAAAATTTCAAGGCCCTTTCCAGACATCATGCAGGGATTTTTCCCCCAGAGGCAGAGGGGGGGGGGGGATAACTATAGTGGTAGACGTCTCCCACATGGCAGAGCGGGTCCACAGAACCAAAGATCTCAGGATTCCTTCTTGGACAGATCCTTCCAGCATTCCTGAAAGGTTGCCTGACTGTCCCTCTCTGGAGGCAGTCGGGGGGGGGGCACTTATCCTTGCACCAAAAGGCCTGAATAGCCATCACAAATAACTCTTGGGTACACATGATCATATCCAGAGGATATTTCATTCCCTTTTTACAAATTCCAGTAAAAATAAGAAAAATTCTCCTTGATGTTTCACCCAGTCAGAGGGAGATAGCAGCTCAAAAGATCAGAAAGTTGCTAGAAAAAAAAGAAATCCAAGAGGTTCCCTGCAGACCAAACAGGATCCAGAATTTACTCAAGGGTTTTTTTTTTTTTAGTGCCAAAAAAGACAGGGGACCTGAGACTTATCTTGGATCTCAGTTATCTAAACCAATTTGTAAAGAATTGCAAACTCCAGATGGTCACAGTTCAATCCATTCTGCCTCACTTCAGAAGGATGACTGGATGTGGTCAATAGATCTTCAAGATGCATACTATCACATCAAAGTGAACAAGCACTCTCCAAAGTATTTATTTGTATGGCTGGGAGTCACTCATTATCAATTCAGACCCCTGCCCTTTGGTCTCACCACAGCCCCCAGGGTGTTCACCATATGTGGCAGTTGTAGCAGCTCACCTAAGACGTCTTAGATTCAGAGTGTTTCCCTATCCAGACGGCTGGCTCCTTACCTCCCCAACCAGGCATCTACTAGTAAAGGCCATAGACTGTTTATTCCAACTATCTCTGTTACTGGGAAATTCCATTAATATGCACAAATCACAACTTCAACCAGTTCAAGTCTTGGAGTTTATAAGGACTTGCTTGGGCACAGCCAATTCTCTAGCTTTTCTGCCTCAAAACAGAATTCTTACATTGAAGACACACGTCAAACAGATTATTTCTCTTCCTTCTCCCCCAACAAAACTGGTCCTCAAAAGCTCTAGGGTCGATGGCTGTGGAAATAACTTTAATTCCCACTGCTCATCTCCACATGAGAATTCTTCAATGGACCCTAGCAGTGCAATGGTCATTTCATCATCATCCCTTAAAACATCCGATAAAATTGTCTCAGGCTTGCAGAAAGTCTCTTCTTTGCAGAGAGGATTTACTCCAAGGAGATAAGTGAAGCCCATCCATTTATCCTTCCTGCCCCCAATGCCACTTTGACTACGGACACCTCCCAGTTGGGGTGGGGGTCATTACTTGGGATAGACTGTTCAAGGCATGTGGTCCCTACAAGAGACCAATTTGCATATTAGTGTCCTAGAGATGAGAGTGGTGCTTCTAGTGCTCCCGGCCTTTCAGTGCTTTCTGCCTCTAGGGACTATTGCAATACAAATGGACAACATGTCAGTATTCTGGTACATCAACAAACATGGGGGAACCAAATCCTGCCCCCTTTGTGAAGAAGCAATGAGAGTATGACAATGGGGGCAGTCACAGAGAGATGTTCTAGTTCATTTGTGGCCCTCCTGACTTATTTATGCTTATCCTCCCCTGATTCTCATCCCCAAGTTTTTTCAGAAAGCACTTCAGTTGGAGCGTAGTAATCCACATTGCTCCCTTCCTGCCTCGACAGGTGTGGCTTCCCTTTCTTTGGTCTCACGTAGTACATTGTCCTTGGACGCTGAATTCCAGTCCAGATCTCCTATCTTACCCAGCCTCAAGTTGGCTGCATGGTTTCTTCAATTCTAGTGATGGCTAGACATTCCAGGCTTTCCTCCCCAGTTTTAAAAATCATACTCTTTTCTCATAAACCTCTGACTAGGAAAATTTACAAAAGTAAATGGCAAAGGTTTTCCTTTGGGACTCATCAGAGAGAGTTAGATCCCTTTACCACCCAGCTTCCAACTGTTCTAGTTTTCCTTGCCTCGATTTTTCAAGGCAGAGCAAGTTTTTCCACTATTAAGCATCAGTTAGTAGCCATCTCAAACTATCAAACTGGAGATAACGCTTCTCCTTTAGCATCATCTAAATGATGTAAGGCCTTTCTTAAGTGTATTTTTTTACTTAGACCTCCAATAAAGGACTATGGTTTTGCAAACCTTAGTAACTTCTCCCTTTGAACCATCAGCTAAAGTAGGAATGAAGTTTCCTTCTTGAAAAACTATGTTTCTGGTGGCTATAACTTCTGCAAGGTAAGTATCCAAGTACTGTCTTCCAAACCACCATATTTGATATTTCACAAAGACAGGGTTACTTTATGCACAAATCCTTCCTACTAACCAAAAGTTGCCTCTGAAACCAGTATCAATCAAGTTATCAGTTTGGCAGTTTTCTTCCCCAAATTGGAAAACAAAAGAGAATACATTTCATCTTTTGATGTACATAGGCAACTTTGTTTTTACTTTCACAGGACCAAGGAATTTAGAAAAACTGATCAATTATTTGTGACTTTTTTTTGTCCATAACTGTGGGATGAGATGGTGCCACTCTGAAGACTATGCAGGGAGCCAAATGACCTGCATACAGCTCTGGCACTCATATGTCCCTGATTTTCTCCAACTAGTAATGACTTAACACATTCGTATTGCAGAACTAATCTTTTCGTTTGCAAAGTCACACCACTTGTGTAGCTGTGGTTACTACCCTAAATTCTGGGTAATAAATCTGTTTTGCTGTAATACCTTAGCAGGCTTAGTGTTTAAAGCATTCCACACATCCAACAAACTGGGTGGCGCGCGCGCGTGCATGTGTGTGTGTGTGTGTGTGTGTGTGTGTGTGTGTGTATGCACATGTGCAAAGCATGCTCTGCTATGAAACACTGACTTCCTGAAGGTTATTTTCTCAAAAGAATGGAAAAAAATGCCCCAAAACCAAGAGATTGAAAATTCCTTTATATATATATATATATATATATATATATATATATATACACACACACACACACACACACACACACACACCAGTTCCATGGTTGCACCAACTTGAAGATGGCAGAAATCTCCCTAAAAAGTGAATCATTGCCTGTGTACAATTAGAAATCATACTGGCAATGATTTCTTATTGAGAAAAGCATTTGGTGTTATGTGCTGATCTTTTATTTTCCTGTGAGCTACTTGGCACTAAAGGAAGCCATGCAAAAGCATTCCGCAAACCAGCCACTATTTGCTCAGTAGTAGTCACATTTAATTCTGTTCACCCATGCTTTGGGGTAGTGTTGGGTTAGGAATGCCCCTTTTATGGCATTTCTTTTAGCATGCTGTATTTGTGATGATATAAGGAATGGCTACAGTAGCCCAGTGACAGAATTCTCTTTGCTTTCCTTGCAAATGGCATTACAGAGGCAGATGACAATCCGATATCCCATTGCATCTTCCTGCAAAACTCTCTCAAACCTAAGCACTATTGTTCAGACAGATTTCTAAGAAACTATCCTAGGCAACCCCACCCATTATTCCTCTTCATTAGCCATATATGTATAGCCATACCACTCAACCTGGAATCATAAAAAATCTGGACAAAGGCCCATGAAAAATCAGTACAACCGGCCAAAAATTTGTATGTTGATTAACATAAAATTTGCATGCATACTTATGTAACCCCACCCACTCCGGTGGAATTGTGGGATACCAACTTTTAAACACAAACTGAAAAATTTGAAGCACAAAATAAACAGAACAATCATGTTTTATTTATATTAATATTTGAACTTGTATCAAACTTTGAACTTATGAAAAACTAAAATACAATGTTCTTTTATAAAAGAAACTGCTTCACACACACACAACCACAGAGCTGAAAAAAACAATTCACAGACAAAGGGTACATTCAACCGAATGAATTGTATCCATGTGTGTATAAGTTTTTATATATATTTCACTGTTGCAGTCATTACATTTGGGTAATCTGCTGGCAGGTTGCCCTCAGTCAGCCTGAATTCCAAAGTCTTGGGTCCTGTGTCGGTTGCTGTCTCCTCTTCCATGACATCAGGTTGTCAGGGGTATAAAACAAGCAGCTGACCCATTTTCTTCAGTCTTTCTTGCCGTGCAGTGCCCGAAGCAGAAGCAGTTTACAAGTGCCGGTTGGCCAACTCCTGAAATTTTCGAGTTCGAGTTTCAGAACCAAAGTCTTCACTAAAGCTAAGTACCCCATTGGGGAAACTTTTTTCTTGCTCCATTCCGATGTCAGAAAAAGTTAATAATTGTATTACTTGTGGGAAGCAAATACCTCATAAGGATTTCCATTTATACTATATTCCTTGCCTAGGCCCTGATCACAACCTGCCTGGCTGTCGGTTTTGTGCTAGATTTAACCAACGCACTATTAAGCGTCGGTATATTTTTGCCTCAAAATATTTTGGAAACAGATTTAACTACCCTGAAATGTCGTCAGATAGCAATCCAACTACTGGAGTACACAAAAAATGCAAAGAAAAGGACAGAGACAGACTGTCGAGGTCCAAAACCGACGACGAAGCTTCTCCTAAGCCAGTCGCCAGTACTCAGGCTACTTTCAAGTCGCATGTTGCGAGATACTCAAAGTATTGTACCCACGGATGTCTCTCCCTCGGATGGGTCCGGAGCCGCTGACCAGGCACCAGCTTCTGAAGGTGTATTCAGGCCTCAACATTTTTATATAAAACCGACAACAGCAGCAAAACCAGAGACAAAAGCAACTTCTAAAGCTAAAAAAACAATGCGTGAGCCACGTGCATAGGCCGCTATGCCTAAAAAACAGATGATCAAAATGGCTGAAGACCCAATTACCTTGATCAGGGGTTCCCAACCCCCTCCTGATAAGAGGCCTAGGCAAGACACTGATTATGAATCTTCAGATCAGGTTTCTATTTCTTCTGATTCCTCTTCTGATCAGGAATTATCTGTTCCTCCCTATGAGGATTCTGATGCAGAGGAATCTATCCCATCTGCATCACCTCCTGAGGATTATTCATTTGGAGAAACCTTGCATACTTTGAGGGAGCATTTTCACTGGGAGAGTCAAGATTTCTCAGAATCAAAAAAGAGACTCAGGGATTTCCTTCTTCTCCCTCAGCACAGGCCTTTAGCCATACCCCCTGTTTTAGACATTGTGGATGATGTGTTTCCGGCTCCCAGCAAGCCTGACAGATATTACAGGGTCCCTGAGTCACACAAAATTTTATTTAGAAACCCTGCTGCTGCCCTGAAACTATTTCACAGGGTCCAAACGGAGTTAAGGCCTCAACAGCAAAAAATCCTATCCCCTCTGACAGAGATTCAAGGGCACTGGATAGAAGGGGAAAGAAAGTTTATACATCTGCAACCTTGGCAATTAGGGCCTTAAACTGCCAGTTTCATATGCTCAAGTATCAACAACGTTATGGAATTGCTGAAACAGAAAATTATGTTGATTTCTGAATGTGCAGAAAATAAAGAATTGCAGGACTTATTGCATGCAGCTGAACAAGTTGGAAAGCATACTTTGCAATGTGGTTTTGATTCCTTAGAGGCCTCCTGCAGGGCCGCAGTTACTGGATCTGTGATTAGGAGGCATGCCTGGCTAAAAGATCAAAATTTGCCTGATCATGTTAAAGCTAAATTACTGGATGCACCTTTACAGTATGATACTCTGTTTGGTATTAAGGCAGAAGAGGTTTTAAAGAAAATGGAAGACAAAGCTAAGTCTATGCCAACTGTAAAAGACATCTTACAAGTGCAGCCACCAAGATTCAGTAGACACTGGCCTACAAAAAAATTGGTCCTTTCCTGTGTCCAACAGAGCTCAAAGGGGCAAATCCAGATGCCCTAAAGGTTCTAGATACCAGGCACAAGATTTTTAAAAGGTCAAAGCAATGGGGTGCTTCTACCTCCAAAGCTGGAGGAGATAAAGTGCAACCCTACAGAAACCAGTCTCAATGACTTCCCTCTGCCATCACCAAGCACTTACATTTTGGCAGCACCCTTAGGGGAAAAAGTAGCACTTTTTGCTCAAAATTGGCAGTTAATAACCCAGGACAAGTGGGTGCTAAACATAGTATCACAGGGATACAGATTCCATTTCCATACTCTGCCAATGGTAAACGGTTGGCCGGATCTGCCAAAAAATCAATGGGCAGAGTCACAGAAACAGGTTACGTCCCTCATGGCTATGGGGGCTATTCAGCCAGTACCAGAACAGGAAAAAGGACAAGGTTTTTACTCAAGACTGTTCTTGGTACCCAGAAAAGGCAAGGCCTGGAGGCCAATACTGGATTTATCAATTTTAAACACATTCCTGGACATTCCAAAATTCAAAATGCTAACTTTGCAGCAGCTTCTGCCTATGCTGGGCAAGAATGCTTGGCTGGTGACATTAGACCTAAAAGAGGCATACCTGCATGTCCCAATAAGGGAATCATGCAGAAGATACCTCCATTTCCAGGCTGGCTTAATGCATTGCCAATTCTCTGCACTGCCCTTTGGCTTATCTACTGCGCCCAGGGTCTACAAAGTGCCTGGCACCAGTATTTGCATTCTGCAGACAAAGAAGCATACAAATTTATCCTTATCTGGACGACTGTCTCATTCAAGCAGAGGACAATGACGCTCTTCTTCAACATCTGGCGTTTGTAAAAAGGCTTCTAGCATGCCTAGGGTACACACTAAATGAAAAGAAATCACAACTGGTACCCTCTCAAATAATTACATTCCTGGGTGCAAGCTTGAATACAACTGCCCAGATGGCTTACCTCATGCCAGACAAAGGCAACTGATGACATACTTCAAACAAATGGCAACAAAAACCCAGTTATCTGCAAGACAAATTCTGCAGGCTTTCGGGTTCATGGCATCCTGCATCCTACTGATTCCATATGCAAGACTGCATATGAGGAAACTTCAGTGGTACCTAAAAAGTTTATGGAGTCAACGTTGTCACAGTCTGGAAACAATGATTCCTCTCATTCCCTGCCTACAACAGGAGTTTCTATGGTGGGCAAAGGCATGTCACCAAAACATGGGACGGGCCTTCACTCCACCCCTGCCAGCCAAACCTTAACAACAGATGCATCAGATTATGTATGAGGGGCCCACCTGGCGGAAAGATGCATTCAGGGCATATGGACCCCAAAACATTTGCATCTGCATATCAACCAAAAACAAATGTTAGCTGTTCAAAATGCCCTGACAGCCTTCAAGGACTTACTTCATCCAGGACAACTACTGATAAAGATGGACAACACCACAGTTATGTGGTATATAAACAAGCAGGGGGGCATGCACTTATACCCTCTTTGCAGAGTAGCTATGGCACTGTGGGACACAGCTTTGACTTACTAAGTACATCTTCAAGCTCAAGTCCTGCCAGGAAAACAAAATACTCTGGCAGACGATTTAAGCAGAAACCTTATGGACCCTCATGAGTGGAAGCTAGATCCACAAGTCTTCAGCATGATAACAAAGAAATGGGGGAGCCCGAACATAGATCTATTTGCCTCTCCTCAAAATTATCAGTTGAAAAGATTCTGCACAAGACGTATCACAGACAAGCATGGAAAGTGGACGCCCTATCCTTCAGTTGGAAAAACCTATCAGTTTATGCCTTTCCTCCTCTGCCTCTTTTTCCCAAGTTCCTACTAAAAGTCAGCCAAGAGAAACCAAAGATGCTACTAATTGCCCCGGACTGGCCCCGCCAGTACTGGTACCCAATCCTAAGGAACTTGTCTCAATACCCAGCTTGGACCTTACCTCAAAGACCTCAATTACTGTCCCAGCAAAACAATCAGATCTGCACAATCATCTCCAAACACTGAACCTGGCAGCATGGCTGATCATGTAGTTATGCAAACAACACCTCTCAGTAAAGCTGTGATGGATGTCATTTTGGAAGCCAGAAGGCCTAGTACTAGAAAATCTTATGCTGATAAATGGAAGAAATTATGTGCTTGGAATCAAGCACAAGGAACTGATACAGCAAAACCAAATATTCCTCAGATATTACAATACTTAACTGAGATGCTTGACAAAGGCCTATCTTTCTCATCAATAATAATCCATGCCTCTGCCATTTCAGCTCATTACAGTAGAGCGCCACCAATCTTTTCTCATCCTTTACTAAAGCAATATGTTAGAGGAGCCAAACTGTAAGGCCTCCCAGAAGATCACCAGTACCTGCATGGGACCTCAATTATGTGTTGGAAAAGCTCACCCTGCCTCCATTTGAACCAGCTGCTACTGCAGATTTAAAGTTCTTATCATGGAAAACAGCTCTGCTTCTAGCATTTACTTCAGCAAGAAGAGTCTCAGAGCTACAGGCCCACATGGCTGTGGAGCCTTTTATCATATTTTACGCAGACAGGGTGTCTCTGAGGACCAATCCTTCATTTATGCCTAAGGTGATTTCCAGTGTGGCTCTTAACCAAACTATTCATCTGCCAACCTTTTATCCAAATCTGCAGAACAAGGAGGAGAGAATTCTGCATTCCTTGGACATACACAGACAACTAAGATTCTACTTGAGCAGGACTAAAGCTCTAAGAAAAAACTGCGCAATTACTAGTGACATAAGCTGCAGGATCAGAAGGAAAGGCTATTTCAAAGCAGACTATTTCAAAGTGGATAAGCCACTGCATTCCTTTCTGCTACTTACACCATGGTAAACCTGTGCCCAAGGGCATTAGGTCTCATTCCACCAGAGCTGCAGCTACTTCAGCAGCCTTTCTCAGAGGAGTACCAACCAAAGACATTCTAGAGGCTGCTACTTGGAGTTCTGTTCACACCTTTACAAAGCATTATCATTTGCCTCTCTAAGTCCAGGGCAGGCTTTGCCACTGCAGTTCTGTAGGGCCTTATAGCCGCCCCTAATGCTGTTTAGCTGCAGCCTCACATCCATAGCTTTGGGATTCTACCCAAATGTAATGACTGCAACAGTGAAACATGAAGAACATAGTACAGTTGTGTACACTTACCATAAATGTAGATGTTAGAGTGTATTCACTGTTGCAGTCCAGGTTACCTGCCCGCTATCCCCCTTTTATTCTGGAGTTTATCTTTCCTTCACTATCTTCTACAACCTATGTGGTGTATTTGCTTGTAGATGAAGGTAAAGTTTGTATTGTTGCATGTATATATAGTTTATATATATAATTTTGCTACCTTTTTGGGGGCACCTGACATCTGGGGCAAGAAAAACTAAAGAAAATGGCATTGGCTGCTTGTTTTATACCCCTGATAACCTGACATCATGGAAGAGGAGACAGCAACCAACGCAGGACCCAAGACTTTGGAATTCAGGCCGACTGAGGGCAACCTGCCAGCAGATTACTCAAATGTAATGACTGCAACAGTGAATACACTCGAACATCTACATGTATGGTAAGTGTACACAACTGTACTATATATATATATATATATATATATATATATATACACACACACACACACACACACACAAACACACACATAATTTCTCTGACTACACACATTCGCTTATACAGACTGTGAGAGGAGAAACATTGTCAGTTTACCCATTCATCCTTCTGAGATCTGGATAATGCTAATTCAGCTGAAGCTTTGTACATAAATACTTTTCAGGATAGGTCAGTCTTAATCATTGTAACTACATATAGAAAATATGAAACTAATTATTTTGGCTAAATATAAAGAAAACAAGTAGTATCACATTACAATACTCCAATGATCTTAGCTTTCATGTTTTACTGTCCATATTTCACTGATATCTGCAGTACTCTAAAATTACAAAAAAGGTTACAAGTGGTATTCTGTGCATTCAATAAATTTTGATAAATTATCCCTAAGTGAGCCTGTTACTAATTTTAATGCTTTGAATTAGTAATATATGATTATCATCAGTACCTTCCAGGGGTGGCCACGGTGGTGCAGTGGTTAGCGTTGATGCCTCACAGCAAGACGTTCTCTGGTTCGATACTCCTCTGGGGTGCCTTCTGTGTGGAGTCTGCATGTCCTCCCTGTGGTCATGTGGGTTTCCTCCGGGTGCTCCGGTTTCCTCCCACATCCCAAAGACATGCTGTAGGTGGATTGGGCACTCTAAATTGGCCCTATTTGTGAGTGCTTGTGTGTGTGTGCCTTCTGTGGAAGGTTGGGCGCCAGGCTGGCAACTCGACACCATAAAACTCCACTGCCAATCATGAGCAGACAGGTGATCCGCTGTGGTGACCCCTAACCGGGAAAAGCTGAAAGAAGAAGAAGAAAAAAATCATCAGTGCCTTTCATATGCTTAGACAATGCTTTGGTATCTTTCCACAATATATTACGACAAATATGCTAGCCTGCCTTAGTAGCCTTGCCCCCCCCAAAAAAAAAAGCTGGACAGCTGATATATGAAGCAGCATATGTATCATTATAACTGCTGCCTGCAGCAATGACATACCCCTTACTGCAAGAAATCTGGACAAAGCTTAAAACAATAGGGGGACAATTGCCAAAAAATAGGGACAGATTTTAAATATTGCTCTTATAAACTTAGAAGGTTGCTAGAATAACATGATTTTTAGCATGCATTTTCTGAAGGAATTGAAGTCTGAAACTTGTATGTCTTTCATTATTTAGTGACTTCAATCCTCAGTGATTTGTCAGAAAACTACAAATTTTGTGAAGAGCAGTCTAAAAATATGAGGCAGAAATCTGGACCTTCTGTGAAAACTAGACAGTTAAGAGGTATGCCAATGAGACAAAAATATTTGTGCATTATACCTGGGCATAAATGTGGAGGGCCATGGGTCTGTTGCCACCTTTGAAAGAAAGTAGAGGGAGTAAAATTAAAGACACTGATTTAGTATTGTGAACCAGGATTGCTTTTCTCTTTCAAGAAATATGTAAAAACAAAGTAGATCTATTTAGAAGATCGTGGTGGAGTTCTATAACCTATACATTGCCATTCGGAGACAGTCTACAATGGCATACAGCTGATCAGCATAAAATCATATGTGCTTTTGCCAAGGAGCTGGTTATCAATACAGTTGACACTAGAGCTCAAAGTACACATCTTCCATTAACCCTGCATGTGTGTTGAACTTTTGGGTATATACGATCCCCTGTATGGCAATCAGCCTTTAGAGAAAATATGACCTACAACTGAGGGCACTGCAGTACAGTGAAGGGTACCCTGCTATGGTAAAATGCAGTACATGCTATCCATGTATGTTGCATATCTTCAGGCAATCCACTGCTATGTATTTATATATATGTATATATATATATATATATATAGAGAGAGAGAGAGAGATAATAACATTAGTGTTGTTCACTTTTATGATTGCTGCTAAATAATGTCCAGAATTTGTACAAAGGTAAGTGAGTGGAATTTTTGTACACTGCTGCATACATGTATGCGAATACCCTAGCCTAACTTATAATCAAAACATAGCACACATCACACATATTCTACATCGCATTTTTACATATTATGAAAAGCATCTGATTAGTCATTCACATTGCTTCTGTGCATCACAATAATGTCCACACTTGGAAAGCATCTCATGCCTTACTATGAAACAGCACTTATAGCAGTATACTCTTAAAAGACAACAAACCACATCACATTCCGTGCCATCTTGTTCTGTAAATTGCAATTCATTCAAAATGCATCACAGATAAACTTTCTTTATGGTTAGGTCAGCCCTGCTCCTATCTTCTCAGGGAGTTCACATATTAGCTAAGATCCTAAGACTTTCTAGTAATTTGTGCATTTTCTAGACAATGCATGCCAATCTAGTTAATCCAATAAATACATGTTCCATCTAGTAAATATCATTGTAACACTGCAGTGCTCAGTTGCAAGAGAATTGTAGCAATGTAGCATGCAATTTAATAAAGCAGAGTTATGTGAAAGTTGTAGAACCTTTCTCCATAAATACTGAACAGGTATACATACTGTCATCAACATTTTATTATGTGAGCTTAATCTAGGATGAGTAGTGTTTGTGTGTGTATATATTATATGCATTTTCTGTTTTTTTTTTTAATTATTTTTACCTGGAGCCGGAGGAGACCTGCCATAGAGAAATGTTCTCATCCTTCTGTTCCTGTCCTGAAAAATCCTGATCCTGGGTCTGGTTCTGGTTCTCTGGAGCCTGGAATTCCTGGAGTTGCAGCAAACACTGTGTGCACTGGTCTGGGACTCCAGACTCTGCACATAGAATGTACAACTTGAACTTGCAAGCTGCAGCACTTGCTCCTTCTTGGTTTGGATACCAGTGGCAAACGCAGAATGTGGAAGTTTAGTTAACTTAAAAGAAACAGCTTTACGGCTCCTCTACTCCACTCTCAAGTCTTGCATGCAATGTGCTGCTGCTGCTAACATTTATGGTTCAGTCAATGTATGACTTGAATGTACGTAAAAAAAAAAAAGTAAACATTACCGACACACAGTCCGAGCCCTATTCAGACTGCCTGGCAGTCTCCCTCACAAAGCTAACATTGTCACGCATGCCCTGCATGTTATGACATCAGCAACAGCTTAAAAAAAAGGAAATTAAAGGGGCCACTCAGGACTTCGTGGCACCCCATTATTTTGCCCTCAAAACTGGTAAATACTGAGGAATTCGGTATGGTTGAGAGGTATGTGTATAGCCGGTAATTTTGTCTTCTACCACACCTGTGGCTATTGCAATGTTGCACACTTTCAGCACATCTGTGAAATAAAAGTAATGAATTGCTGCAAACTATGACAATCATTGTGATGTTAACAGCAGGGCCTCTAATTATGGCTTATCACATTTGATTACTTTTGATGAATAGTAACTTGTGCATCTTATATGTCTGCAGAGGTGGAGAGTTTTCTGTTATCAACCCTATG
This sequence comes from Protopterus annectens, assembly GCF_019279795.1. Lineage (NCBI taxonomy): Eukaryota > Metazoa > Chordata > Ceratodontiformes > Protopteridae > Protopterus > Protopterus annectens. The sequence continues at coordinate 364,400,417 of NC_056747.1, read as the reverse complement.
TGTTACCCAAACAATGCCTTCTAGCTGTATAAATGGTATAATTTCTCTAACTTCCCTTAAAACTACCTAGATTCCTCTAAAATTTCACCCATATAATACTCCTCCTGCTCCTATACAGCAATTTTGAACCTATCCTTGGCCCATCCTTTTCATCTTGTGTCTTAATTAACATCCATAATATTAAAAACAAAACAGACCAACTAAGCAGCGTTTTCACTCTCCAAAACCATGACCTTATAGCTATAACAGAATCTTGGCTTAAACCTAATGATCCTTCCATCCACCGTCATCCCTGGGTACAACCTCTCAACTGTACAGATTTTCGCAGAATTCCAGATTTTCCTCATATTTTTGGTCTGTTTTTCATAACATTGTGGTTTTCTGGTAAATTAGTGGCAAATCTTTAAAGACTGAAGTTAAAAAATAATGACAGACATTTGAGTTTCTAACTTCATGCCCTTCAGAAAACTCATGCTAATCCAAAACCTGTTATTTTTATTGGCTTTTTAAGTTTGTAAGAGCAATATTTAAAAAGTGTCCCTATTTTTAGGCCTTTGTCCCACTTCTGTTTATGGCTTTGTCCAGATTTCTTGCTCTAAGAAGTTGAGAGGTATGGGTACAACTATTATCTTAATGGATCACCTGGCAGTGGAACACTACTGCTTTATAAATCTAATTTAAATGTCCAACCCTTACTTAGCTCAAAGCAACACTACCTCAGATTATCTTCCTAACTGGCTACTTTTCTGTGCCCCCTCTCCTAACAACTTTCCAATTCATCTTACTGTTGCTTACCCCAATCCTGCTGCATCCTTAGTAAATTTAAAACACTTCTGCTTGAAATTACATCCTCAGTAAAAAATCTCAAAAACTTCATCCTACTAGGGGACTTCAATCTCAACCTTCTTGGCCCCATTCAAAGCAATATATTGGAAATTCATAATGACTTCAAACTCAAACAACTGGTCACTGCATGCAACAGACCAAACCGTAACTCTTCTCATCACTCACTTCTTGACCTTATTATTACTGAGAATCTTAACATTATCTAACAAATTCTCATTTACCCCCACCACTTCACTGACCATTGTCCAATCAGCCTCATTATCTCTCACCACATAAGCAAAATCCCACTCGTCCTCCCTTACTCCCCACCTCCCTCATATCATTCTGCAACAAATCCCAATCCAGCATTCTCAAACTAATGACAATTCCAGCCTTATTAGACTGGTCTCCTATTCTTCTTCTACTGGCGCTAACCACTGTAGCATTCTCACAAAAATTCTCACTAACCTCCAGGACTTGCTCTTTCCTAAAATCACACAGTTCTATAAGCCTACAAAAAAAAAACCTGATGTTATGTAGTCCTATCTCACCGTAATTCTTCCTGGATGGATTCGGAGCAGATATTCAGCTCCGACTCGGCCGATACTAAAGCTCGAGAGCTTTTACTGGCTCGAGGCTAGCCCCTATCCCATGGTGCCTCACTGCAATTCCCCAGATCTCGTTTTCCATGAAAGCTTCGAGGTTGTGTCTTACTAGGTCATTGGCTAAGTAAAATGATTTTTTACTATAGTTAGTCCTTTTCTACCCTTTTTCTATCTGATATATATGTGTATATATATATATATATATATATATATATATATATATATATATATAGTTTCTTATCTCTTGTGCGACTGTTTTTGAAAGTTTTTCAACCCCTATTCCCCCCTTAGGACTGTACGGCCCATTTAAGTTAGAGGGCCTTTCCTCCCTGTGTGTGTCTGTTAAAAAAAAAAAAAAAAAAAAACTTCTTCTCTTCACACCTTTATTGTTAATACTTTACTGTTATTATCTTTTTGTTTTAGTGTCTGAGAATGTCTGAAGATAAAGATAAGGATCACAAGGATCATCGCCCTTCAGGGTTCAAAAAATGTGATAGGTGTGCACAGAAAATGTCTCTTACAGACAGCCACGCCAGTTGTTTAAATTCTCTTGACGAAGCCCATTTACAGGAACCCTGTACCTTCTGTCATTCTTTTAGCACAAGAGTTTTGAATGAAAGGAAAAGAAAACTCACTGACAGGGGTCTCATGACCAGTTCCTTCCAGGAACAGCTGGAACTTGGTCAGGCAGCTCCAAAATCCTCAAAGAGAAAATCATCGGCCCCGGCTTCAAAGCCGACCAAAAAGACAAAAGCATCGGAACCAAGAAGTTCCGGTTCCGACTCTGCTTCATCTTTGGTGCCATCTCGGTTCCGAGACAGTCTTCGATACTGAAAATTTTTCCCGACATCGAGACTGTATCTCCTACATTGAGATCTCCTGCTTTGGAGAGAAGGAGGTCTCCTTCTGTCTCCATCAGATCCTCTAGGACCCTATCAGATGAGGACATCGAGAGGGTGGTGAAGAGGTTGTTTTCAGATCCAACTCTGGCTAGAAAATTGGCCCCTCCAGACCCGAAGGTCTCGGAGCCGACCCCCTTACCGACCTCTGTTCCTCCTCCAACTGCTTCCCTCTTGGAGCCTATTATGTCAGGTTCCTCTGTCTTCGACCCTTCAGCTCCGGGGATTCAACCTGTTTCCTCAGAGCCAATTACTCTATCCTCGATGCCTCAGTCTGGAGTCGAGGGTTCTGGAAGCCGATGCTCTTGTGTCGACTCTGAGGGGAACAGTCACCCTGGGTTCTCATCAAAACCGACCCTCCCTCTCAGAGTCTCGGCTCGACTCAGCTCGTCTCCCACTTCTGCTTTGGAGCCGTTCCCACTTGCTAGGAGTCGACCATCTGCCCCTTCAGAGTGGAGGTTTTCTTTGGAGCGGGGGGAAAGGCTTTCGAAGCTATAGAGAAGGCTTTATCCTCTGCCAAAGCCATTCCTTTGGAACCTGCGTCCCATCAGCAGCAGGCAGCAACCTCTTCCCCCCTGCCACCCCCACAGCGTAGGGAACCAGAGGCCCAAGTAGCCCCCATTGGAGGTGCCCCCTCTTCCGAGACCTCCCCAGATTATCCCACTGGAGAACTCCCTCGAAAGAGGCTATGTAAGAGGAAACATGTCAGCTCTCGTGAGTCTGTCATGTCAGACACTGATTTTGAGACAGAGAAGCTTTCTCTGATCGTCCCTTCCATCGACCCTGAGGAGTTGCCCGACTGTTCGTCTCTGGAACAGTCGGGGGTCATATATCACTCTACCCAAGCACCTGGCTAACTATCACTCAAGATCATTGGGTACACACAATAATATCCAGAGGTTACCTGATTCCCTTTATTTCTGTACCCCCAACAAACCGGTCTCTTCCAGATGTACCACCCATCCAACTAGACCGTGCAACATCAGAGGTCATCTCATTGCTGCAAAAAAGAGTCATCCAAGAAGTTCCCACAGAGCAAGTAGAATCCGGAACTTAGTTCCAAAAAGACAGGGGACTGGAGATCAGTTTTAGATCTCAGCAGGCTCAACAAGCATATAAGAAAATCAAAGTTCCGAATGGTCACTCTGCAGTCGATATTTCCCTTTATCAGGAAAGACAACTGGATGTGCTCAATCGATCTGCAGGGTGCGTACTACCACATCAGAATGGGCAGGCGCTCCAGGAGACACTTAAGCTTCTGGATGGATCCAGTCATTTTCAGTTCAGAACACTGCCCTTTGGCCTCACTACAGCCCCCATAGTGTTTACCAAATGCATGGCAGTGGTAACGGCTCACCTGAGACGTCAAAGATTCCAGGTGTTTCCATACCTAGAAGACTGGCTCCTCACTGCTACCACCAAGCATCAACTCATAAGGACGAGGGATGAGACTCTATCCTTGTGCACCAGCCTAGGCATCACTGTCAACTTGCAAAAGTCAGTCTTATCTCCCTCACAGTATATTGTATACCTAGGCACAGAAATAGACACAACCACCATGTTAGTAAAGCTAACCCAGGAAAGAGTGGATTCTCTATGCAGTCAGGTCAGATCGTTACTAAACAAAGAGTCCAGGCCAGAGTAGTCCTTCAAGTCCTAGGGACTATGGCTTCCGCCATCCTATTAGTTCTTCTTGCTCGCCTACATATGAGGATTCTCCAATGGATTCTATTTGCACAATGGTCGATGCAAGACTTTCCATTGTCTCACCAGATATATTAACAAACGCATGCAAAAAGGATCTGATATAGAGGATACACACGAAAGAATTTGTCCTAGGTCATCCACTTGTTCCTCCCCAAGAGAAAGCAGTTTTGATCACAGATGCTTCCCAGATAGTGTGTGTGTGTGTGTGTGTGTGTGTGTGTGTGTGTGTGTGTGTGTGTGTGTGTGTGTGTGTGTGTGTGTCTGTGTCTGTGTCTGTGTGTGTGTGAGGAGGCATTATCTGGGAATGACAGTCCAAGGTACTAGGCAGAACCATGAGAACCACTAGCACATCAGTGTTCTGGAGATGAGAGCAGTGCTATATGCATTGCAAGCACTTCACAGCTCCCTTCCCACCGGGGCTATTGCGATTCAGTCAGACAACATGTCTGTCGTGTGGTACATAAATAAGCAGGGGGGAACCAAGTTTAACCCACTTTGTTGAGAGGCCTTAAGAGTTTGGAAATGGGTGATGGGTACGTGACGCTTACTTATAGCAACGCATATCCTGGGGAAATCCAACGTAATAGCGGACAAACTCAGCCGAGCAATGTCTCACGAGTGGTCCCTGAATCCAATGGTTGCGAGAGAGATCTTTCACAGATGGGGCCAGTTTTGCTGCAATCTATTTGCCACTCACCTGAACACCAAATGCAGAAGCTACTTTGCCCTCATTCCCCATCTGGGGATGTCACCTAGGGATGCTCTAGTTCATGATTGGCCCCCAGGACTTCTTTATGCCTTTCCTCCTTTTCCACTCATTCCCAAAGTAATACAGAAAGCAAGGCAGTTGAGGAGTTCCTTGATCCTCATTGCTCCTTACTGGCCTCGACAAGTTTGGGTTCCTTTCCTGTGGCCCTACCTCTTGGAGGAACCATGGATTCTGGACCCATCTCCAGATCTCCTGATTCATCAATCGGGACAGTTCCATCCCTCCATCCACACCCTCAAATTGACAGCATGGCTGCTTCAATTTCATGAATAGCCAGGTTTTTTCCCTTATCCCCAGTGGTCAAACACATCCTAATTTATTCACATAAACCTTCCAATCAGAAACTGTATTCTAACAAATGGAAAAGGTTTTCCCTTTGGGCTACAAATCAGGGCTTAGATCCATACACAGCTCTTTTAGAATCCATTGTATCCTTCCTAACAACAATTTTTCATGAAGGAGCGTTAGCCGCTACAGTTAGAGTTCAGTTAGCTGCCATTTCCAATTTCCATTTTGGTTTCATGGGAAATCCATCATGCAGCACTCCTTGTGTAAAACTTTTTTAAAAGGAGTTCTTCTTCTCAGGCCTCCAATAAAACAACCTTTAGAACACTGGGACTTAAATTTAGTCCTCTCATCTTTGATGTCTGCACCCTTTGAACCATCCTTGTTGTCAGACTTAAAATTGTTATCATGGAAAACTTTGTTCTTGGTAGCTATAACATCTGCTAGGAGAGTTTCAGAACTACAAGCTCTAACTATTAGACCTCCTTACATTAGCTTTCACAAGGACAGAGTCTCTCTCAGAACAAACCCGTCCTTTCTTCCTAAAGTATGCTCAGAGCACAATCTGAATACTACCATTGAACTACCTGTGTTTTTCCCAAAGCACTCTAATAAATCAGAGTATAGACTACACCAGCTAGATGTCCACAGGATACTCAGGTTTTATATACACAGGATTAAAGAATTCAGGAAATCTGATCAACTTTTTGTTTCCTCTTCTGACAAAAGGAAAGGCTTGCCTGTTTCAAAAATTACTCTTTCGAAATGGCTTTCGGATTGCATATCCTTGGCTTATCAACAAGCTGGCAGACAATTACCTGTCAAAGCTAAAGGCCACTCTACTAGGGCTGTAGATACTTCATGTGCCTTTAGATCTAGGCTCCCAATTGATACTATTTGTGCAGCAGCTACTTGGGCAAGACCACATACGTTTGTCACTCATTACAAATTGGATTTGGCCTCCTGGGACAGGTCATCCCTTGGGTCCACTGTGCTGAAGAATCTCTTCGCTTGAGCCACCTGGGATAAAGGTGCTAGGGACGCTGTCCCATCCAGCAAGAATTAAGGTGAGATAGGACTACATAACATTAAGAAGTTATGTACTTACCATGTTTGTAGCCCATCTCGCCTATATTCTTGCGTCCCTCTCTCCAACCCCCTTCCTGTTTCTGGGGGATCTGGTGGACCTTTTATGGTGCTGCCTGACATTGTTCTTTTATTGTCCACCTGGAATGGATTATATTTCTAATCCTTTGCTGTATTATACAGCTTCTTTATTATTCTTACCTGATAGGTATTTATTGCTTTCTTGCAAACTAGATCTGGGAAATTGCCATGAGGCACCATGGGATAGGGGCTAGCCTCGAGTCAGTAAAAGCTCTTGAGCTTTAGTATCGGCCGAGTTGGCTCAGCAAGAATATAGCCGAGATGGCTACAAACATGGAATGATATGGTAAGTACATAACTTCTTTTTTCATGTTCAAAGTCAGATTCTTCCTCTTTCTCAGGGACAATGCGTGGCATACTTGGACCCATCCTCCACCTCCGGGCAACAGTATTTTAAGCTAAGAAATCTAGCTAATCAGGCAATCAGGTGACATAAAAAACACATTATGAAGAAGCATCAGTCATCCCTTCTCAACTCGCCTAAAACATTATGGGCAAAAGTCAACTGCCTGACAGGCTGTACTAATCCAGCCAACACCCACTCCTCCTCATCTCATCTCACCTCACCTCACAGCAGCTGATTTCAGACCCCATGTCAGCACACTCAATCCCTAATTCCATTAATAACTGCTCCTCTCTCTCTAACCTCTCTCCTCCCCTCATATTCTCACTTTCCATTTCAAAGCAAACAAGCCTGAACATGTAGTACCACTACTTGAAGAACTAAAAACTGACTCACCTCACAATCTTCTCTAATGGTTCTTATTCCTGTACAAGGACTTCTTAGCCCCTCATCTTTTTTATATTTATAATCTCTGCCTAACTCAAATATCATGCCAGATATCTGGAAAACAGTCATTTTAAACCCCTTCCCAAAGAAACTAATTCATCCCACATCACTGAGTTCTGTCCTCTTTCCATTCTTGGTAAAATCCTTGAAAAATTAGTTTACAAAAAGATTCTGAAGGTGCCAGTACTGGAACAGAGTCAGATCCAGTATAGTCATGTGTTGAGGTGGACAGAAGAAGACAATACGAATCTATCATTATGGTAAGTCCATAACTTTAATTTCCATCCCTCTAGGATCACTGTTCAGCCTTAGCCTCCAAACTTGTTTCATGTCTAGCAAATGGAGGACTGCAGCAGTTATCCTTCTGCATGGTGGGGGGTAAATCAAGTGACCCCGGTAATTACAAACCCATAAGTCTGACTAGTCTCCTATGTAGGACCATGGAAAGAATTTTTATTTGTAATTACAAAATTACATTATCATGACAATTAAGAATTACATTATGTAGTTTGGTAGTCTGTTCCATGCATCAGCTGCTTTCTCAGAGAACCAATTACTACACTTCTCATTCCTATAGAATATTTTACAAAGGTTGTCTGATGATTCTCTACTACTTTTTGATAACCCCAAACATTCCTAGAGGTAGTTAACTCTAACTGCCCTGTATACTTGAATAGTAGCTCCTCTTAGGTATCTGTAAGAGATACTGTACAAGTTAAGATATTTTAGTATTTAATAATATTTTGAATTTCCACATCCATCATTATTCCATACTCAAGTTTGGGTCTAATGTCACTAACAAACAATGACTTCATCATTTCTGATTTCCTAGACTTTATAAATCTGTTTATACAACCTATAGATGTCCTTCATGGATGCATCTGCAGTCATAACAAGTGGGTTGTCCTGTCGTCAGGCAGCCCTTCAGTCGGCCGGATTCCAAAGTCCGGGTCTGGCTTCGGCTGATGTCGCACACCACCCGACGTCATCTCTGTTGGTCTTCGGGTATAAAGGCATCAGCCGACGCCATTTTCCTCCGTCTTTCTTGCCGCGTGGCGCCCGAAGCAGAAGCTGTTCGCAAGTGCCGGTCGGTCGGACCCAGGGATTACTTCTACCGAATACTACTTCGAAGACTTCTAAAGCTAAGTACCCCGTTGGGGACTCTTTCTTGCCTCAGCCGATGTCAGAAAAAGTTAACAATTGTTTAAACTGTGGGAAACAAATACCTCATAAAGATTTCCACTCTTACTGTCTGCCTTGTTTAGGCCCAGCCCACGACATAGCAGCCTGTTCGGCCTGTGCTTCTTTCAACCGACGAACGCTTAGGCGTCGGTCGGAGTTTGCAGAACAGTTTTTCGGTTCTGATTTTGCGTACATTATGCCGTCGGATCCTCCGACTACCCAATCTTCCAAAAAACGCAAAGATAAAGACCGACACTCGCAGTCCACGGTTTCGGCCGAAACCATGGTCAAGCAAACCGCGAGTGTCTCGGTTTCGGCCGAAACCGAGAAAACTGAACAAAGTACAGCTGAACCTATTCCTACAACTGAGGCCCCTGCTACAACTCTTGAATCGACCTCAGAAATTTTACCCACTACGGTGGTTGACTTATCAGACACCATCCCCTTGGATGTCTCTACCCCAGCACGTGGTGCTGCTAGGCCTCCAGCAGCCATGTCCATTAAGGCCTTCGCCAGGGCTAAAGCAGCCAAGACTACTAAAACAGTGCCTGTTAAACCCCCACATCCAGGCCCTCTTCTAGTTCTCAAATGCTTACTTTGGCAGAAGATTTAATTTCTTTAATTAGAGGATCTCAATCTCACCCAGACAGGGCCTCTCAGCCCCAGAGAAGAGACCTAGGGCAGAGCCCCGAGCCAGTGTCCTCTGATGATTCTGCTGATGAATCAGACATAACTGACCAGCCAGAGGCTCCCTTCTCCAATTTTGAAGATTCTGATGCTGAAGAATCCATTCCAGCTGCTTCCCCACCAGAAGAATTCTCCTTTGGGGAAACCTTGCATGCCATGCGAGAACAGTTCCAATGGCAGCAACAGGATTTTTCAGACTCCAGAAAAAGACTTAGGACTTTTCTGCACCTCCCACAGCACAGGCCCTTAGCTAAACCTCCTGTTCTCTCTGTGGTGGATGATGCTTTCAATGATGTTTGCTCCGCTCCAGATTCTTTACCCCCAGCCCCTGCCAAACCAGACAGATTTTACAGGGTGCCAGATACTCATCACCACCTTTACAAGGCTCCACTTGCAGACCCAGAAACTATATCCCAGGGTCCCAAGGCAGTAGCAGCGACCATAGCTAAAACCCTACTCCTTCTGAAAGGGAAGCAAGGTCATTAGACAGATGGGGTAAAAGGTCTACACTTCAGCTACTCTCTCAGCTAGAGCTTTAAACTGTCAGTTTCACATGATACAATACCAAGAGTTTATGCTTGATCAGTTAACTAAAAAACTAACCACTGACGAATCTCTTGATAAGAAATATGTATTAGAGATGGTAAATAACATACAACAGGTTAGCAACCATTCCTTAAAATGTGGCTATGATGCACTGGAGGCTTCATTTAGATCAGCCATTACAGGCACAGTGATAAGAAGGCATGCATGGCTAAAGGAACAAGCTTTACCGGATCATGTTAAAGCTAAGTTGCTAGATGCTCCTATGGACAAGACAAGTTTGTTTGGTACACCTGCCCAGCAGGTTATGAAGAAAATAGAAGAAAAGGCAAAATCTGTTCAAACTGTTAAAGATTTCTTGCAGGTTCAACCCCAAAGTTTTAGCAGGAACTGGCCTGCCAAAATTGGTCCTTTCCTGACTCCACAAAATTTCAAAGGGGCAGGAATAGGCGTTCAGAGGCAGAAACCAATCCAGAGGAGGTGCCTACAGAGGAAGACAGTGGCAAGGTAACAACAGAGGCACAGACACAGCCACTGCCACTACATCAACACAACCACAGTGACTTAACCCTAAATCCGCCTACCAGGGAACAAATAGCAGCTCCTCTAGGCGGAAAGTTAACCTTATTTTCAAAGAACTGGCACTACATAACAAAGGACAAGTGGATTTTACAAACCATAGATCAAGGTTACCGGTTTCACTTCCACACCTTACCAGTCAAAAGAGGAATGCCAAATCTACCTCCAAATCAAAAAACAGAGGCTCTACGCCAGATAATGGAGTTAGCAAACATGAGAGCTGTGGAAAGAGTGCCAACAGCAGAGCAAGGAAAGGGGTTCTACTCCAGACTATTCCTAGTTCCAAGAAAGGAAAAAAGTTGGAGACCAATTCTCGACCTGTCCACCTTAAATACATACATCATTGTCCCAAAATTCAAAATGCTGACCCTACAGCAACTTCTTCCCATGCTGGGCAAGGAGTCTTGGCTGGTAACTCTAGATCTCAAGGAGGCATACCTGCACGTCCCCATTCGACCAATCTGCAGAAGATACCTCAGATTTCTTGCAGGATCAGAGCACTATCAATTCTCAGCATTGCCTTTTGGCTTATCTACTGCCCAGAGTATTCACAAAATGCCTGGCATCAGTAATCGCCATTGCAGACTTCAGGGAATTCAAATTTACCCATACCTGGACGACTGCCTGCTACAAGGGGACAACAAAAGCAAGCTGACAACAGATTTACAAAGGGTCATTTACTTGCTACAAGCACTGGGATACACAGTCAATTTACAAAAGTCAAGGCTGATACCATCCCAAACAAGGACATTCTTGGGCGCGGAATTGGACACAGTAAAACAAATGGCATTCCTGACTACAGAAAAACAAAAAGAACTTCCTCTTTACTTCTTGGCACTAACAAAACGGAACAAGTTAACAGCAAGAAAAGTACTGCAGGCCTTGGGCTTCATGGCATCATGCATAATCTTGGTTCCATTTGCCAGACTACATATGAGAAAACTGCAGTGGTACCTAAAGAATTTATGGTCTCAACACAGACACAGTCTAGAAACAGAAATCCCACTAATTCCATGCTTAAAACAGGAGTTCCTATGGTGGGCTCAGGCATGCCAGTCAAACCCAGGCCTACCCTTTCGCAGATGTCAAGCAAGCCAGACCATCACAACCGACGCTTCAGACCTAGGATGGGGGGCCCACATGCTGGACAAATGCGTGCAAGGATTGTGGACACAGGATCAACTTCAACTGCACATCAACCTAAAAGAAATGCTGGCAGTAAAACTGGCAATCCAAAAGTTCAAACCATTTCTCAAAGAGGGCCAGTTGATGATAAGGACAGACAACACCACAGTCATGTGGTACATCAACAAACAGGGAGGCACTCATTCATACCCCTATGCAGAATGACCTTGGAGCTGTGGACCCTGGCACTCAGCTACAACATCCAGTTACAGGCAATATTTGTACCAGGGAAAGACAATACCCTAGCAGACATATTAAGCAGAACCACTGGATGCCCACGAATGGAAGCTTCACCCGGACATCTTCAAGACCATCTCAAAGAAATGGGGAATGCCACAGATAGACTTATTCGCATCACCTCTCAATCACCAGCTCAAAAAATTCTGCACAAGGACATTCCACCCATTAGCATGGAAAGTGGATTCGCTCTCCTTCAACTGGAAAGGCCTAACAGCATATGCATTCCGCCTCTTCCTTTGATACACAAGGTACTACTGAAAATCAAGGAAGAACGTCCAAGGATAATCCTGATAGCTCCAAACTGGCCAAGACAACACTGGTACCCACTACTGAGGAGCATGTCTCGGAACAATATGTGGACAATTCCCCTGGTGCCTTTGATGTTAACGCAGAACAACTACAGCATCATACATCCAAACCTAAAAACCTTGCAACTGACTGCATGGAACATCACATAACAGCAGCTATTCCACAACTTTCCCAAAGAGTTAAAGACATTATTCTTGAAGCACGCAGACCTTCAACAAGAAGGAACTATGCTGGAAAATGGAAAAGGTTTGTCATCTGGAGTGGAAAGAGGAAAAGATGTGTCAAACATAGATATGCCTAACATTCTGGAGTATCTGGCCGAACTTCTTCATTCAGGCCTGTCCTACTCCTCCATCAAGATACATGCATCAGCTATTTCAGCAGAATACAGCTTTGATACACCTGTTTTTCGCACCCTTTGCTCAGGCAGTTCCTCAGAGGAATCAAGAATGTAAAACCTCCAAGGAAACCACCATTACCAGCTTGGGATTTAAACTTTGTGCTAGAAAAGTTGACACTATCACCCTTTGAACCAGCAGCAACAGCAGACCTACAACACCTATCATGGAAAACTGCTTTCCTACTGGCAATTACTTCAGCAAGGAGGGTTTCAGAACGACAGGCCCTAATGGCAGTGCAACCCTTCCTAATCTTCCACCAAGATAGAGTGTCCATGAGGACTAATCCTACATTTATGCCCAAGGTGGTATCCAGAGTGTCTTTAAACCAGGCAATCCACCTACCTACCTTCTTTCCCAACCCACAAAACAGAGGGGAAAGAATACTGCATACCTTGGATGTACATAGACAGCTACGCTACTACTTGGACAGAACAAAAAATAGCAGAAAGACTGACCAACTTTTTGTAGCCTATGCAACAGGAAGGGAAGGAAAAGCTATTTCCAAACAGACAATCTCCAAATGGATAGGAAATTGCATACGATTCTGTTACTCCTTCCATGGAAAACCAATTCCACAGAACATAAGACCTCATTCTACAAGGGCAACAGCCACTACCACAGCCTTCTTACGAGGAGTGGCAACCAAAGACATTATTGAGGCGGCTACTTGGACCTCCGTGCATACATTTGCCAAGCATTATAATTTGCCTCTATATTCCAGATCCCGAGCAGGGTTTGCCACTGCTGTACTGCAAGGGATCCTAAACACACCATAATCTACATTTATCCTCCTCCCCTAGTTGGCTATGGTATTCTACCCACTTGTTATGACTGCAGATGCATCCATGAAGGACATAGTACAGTTTTGTACCTACCATAAATGTAGATGTCCGAACTGGATAGCATCTGCAGTCAGGATTACCTCCCTCCTTCCCCTCTGTGGTACTCCTAGGGTGTTTACCCCTCTAATAGCTAGCTGTTGGGGGGGAGTCTTTTATGGTGTATTTGTTTGTGTATATGTACATACATGCTTATTGCTGAGTTTACCTCTATCTATTTGGAAACATTGGCATCTATCCAAATTTTAGCCTGCAAGAGGGCTACTAGCATCTGGGGCAAGAAACACTGAGGAAAATGGCGTCGGCTGATGCCTTTATACCCGAAGACCAACAGAGATGACGTCGGGTGGTGTGCGACATCAGCCGAAGCCGGACCCGGACTTTGGAATCCGGCCGACTGAAGGGCTGCCTGACGACAGGACAACCCACTTGTTATGACTGCAGATGCTATCCAGTTCGGACATCTACATTTATGGTAGGTACAAAACTGTACTTTCTATAACTATCATTAATCAATTGGCTGATATGATTAAAAAAACTCATAGCTGGCTCTACCCGTATACCCAGGTCCTTAAATTAATCTACAGTTGCAATCACTGTGTGCTGTATTAAATATTCACCTTTCAATTTATATCGCCCAAATCTCATATGCTTAGTTTTTGATGTATTCATAAGCATATTATTCCCCTCTGTCCAACTGGTCAATTTAGTCAAGTTATTTTGCAGACATGCCTTATCTGTAACACGTGTAATCAATTTACACAGTTTCAGGTCACTTACATAAAGACTGTAGAAAACCACAGATGATAAATTTAGGTTTGAAAGATACACCCCAGGATTTACTAATTTTCCGTGTAAGACTAGATTAGTCTTACACTGAAGTGCCAGTCTAAGAGTATGATGGCAGCGTGCCATGCATATTAATGAGGGTGCGCTGCCTCAACTCTAAAGCTTACACGGAACGTGGACAAGTGTAGGGGGCATGTCGGACTGCCGAGCAGTTCAAAAATCCACGCACCTACAATGACGAAACACCGCAATGTCAAGTTACATGAGAGAGTCCGCTCACATGTGCACAATGTAACACTACACTCTACCATATGTTAAATAGAAAGATTTTTTAACTTTTTTTTATTTCATCCGATATAGCTGCCCGTATTTGTGAGTGTTTGCGCGGGTTTGCCCATTGCTTAGCTACAGTTAGCAGCTTAGACACCAGAAGAGGATAATAAGAAAAATATATGCAAATTAAGCAAAATAACGATAGCGTAGTGGTTAGAGCCTTCGCACAAAGAGGAGGCATTCCCCGTTCGAGTCCCACTAACGCACATTCCATTTTCTGTTGGAAATTTCCTGACATTTTTTATGTATAAGTTTTGTAAAAAGCATTGAAAAGTTATATGTAGTAGTGAATGAATTATATATATATGAAGGTGAAATGGTTATGCATTCTGAGGCATGAGTACCCTATTTTAAGCAATATAAAGTACTGCTAAGCACATTTTACCAGTATTGAGCATATTTAAATCCAATTGCACGTAGCTGCGCACCACGTTAACCAGCGCAATGTCTTTGCGTGTAGCTGTGCACCGAGCTAACAAGCGCAATCACAACATATTTGTGTGCAGCTGCGCTAACCAGTGCAATGTCGGGCGACATCGAGCAATGTCGAGCAATGTTGGGCAAAGTCGGTTAAACACTGCCACACCTCCTTTACTGTACTTTAACCAGTCAGGTCTGCCCAGTAGGAAAATAAAAAGCAGTGATAGGGCTTGTACTCAGGATACTGAGCACTATAGTCACAGTACTTAACCACTAAGCCATGACAGCATTTCATAAATATGCAGTTTCAATAGACACATATCTATCAAAGGAATTTTACACATTGCCAACATCAGCTAAGCAGGTGTGCCTACAGCTGAGATTTTTCAAAACTGGCCAATCACAAATAAGTGCGGGAAATGAGGCATACTTAAGCTCCACAGGTGGGAATACTTGCTATAACTGGTTGTAGCTTCCTTCTGCAGTCAGCATGGCCGGTGTTGGAGAAGGCACTCGATTTAGAGCGCAACACTGGGGCATTGAGGAGCCCAAAGTAATGGTTTGGCTCCTTGTCCACAATCATGAGCAAAGACTCCTGCAGGGCCAGTACCAGGGTACCCAATATAAAATGGAGGCCTGGAACAGTCTTGCTCGTAATCTCACCAGTGCCACTGGTGTTCCTCGGACTGGTGAGCAGGTCAGGCACCATTATTCTGACCTGAAGCAATGTAGGGAGGATCAACTGGACCAGTGGATCCAGGAATCCCGTGCGATACCTAATGCCCCAGTACTGAGTAAGTAGCCATTGTATTAAGTAGTTAAGAATTGCTATGCTTGTTTTTACTGTAGATAGGTATGTCTCAATATCACTGCATTTACTTCACAGCTGCAGGTGTCCGGGCTATGAATCAGCAAGCTCATGAAGATAGGCTGCAAAGGCTGCATCATCAGGCAGGTTAGTAATTATTCTGCATGTACCGTTATATAAAATAAATGAGAGAGCCTTCAAAAAGTGTTTTAACCCAATAAATAAAGGAGTAATAATCCTTTAATAAATGTATAATTCCTGGAGTGCATCTGTGTCATTTTCTTTGATATGTTGTTGTACTGTTGCATTCTACAAATAGTAGTGTTGTATTAAGCAGTGTCAACCCACACTTGGGTAGGCACATATAATGTGGATGAAGGGAGTGCCAGTAGCTTTTATGCATATTTACAGCCCTCAACTGTTGGTTCATGTCCAGCATGTACAGGTTAATCTGGCACATGAGTAGCTTGGTAATGTGTTCCCCAGAAATGTTAGTGTGCTGCCAGAAATGTAGGAAGCTGTCAACATATAACTGATACTTTCACCTGAACATATCTAGATAATTATATGAAAGTAGAGCTGTCAGTGTACCATCTTAGCAGTAGTGTGTGTGAGCAACTCTCACAATATGTTGCAGTAACATCTGCATCTT
Source organism: Protopterus annectens (assembly GCF_019279795.1). NCBI lineage: Eukaryota > Metazoa > Chordata > Ceratodontiformes > Protopteridae > Protopterus > Protopterus annectens. The sequence continues at coordinate 364,384,403 of NC_056747.1, read as the reverse complement.
GGACAGTTTGTATGTAAGATACAGCTCATGTATATAATGATCTAGCAAAATCCAATTGCACAATATAAGGACATTGGGTAGCGTAATAATACATGTAAGGGACATATAACTGCCGTTAATAGGAATGTAGTGAAAACTAGAATGATATATAAGTTGTTACTTGAGCGATCTTTTTCTACCCTACTGTATGTGCATATAAAAATGCAATTCCACACCTCAATCGGTATGTCTAATCTCAAAACATTTGTTGGGACATATGTCCTATTGGTTTATAAATATTTGCATTTATTTCTATGCATGTGCCCTTTTAAAATACTACAATATTGGTGGCCTGTTTCCATCAATTCAACCTGCATGCTGTTGTAAATTTCCACTATTGTTCTGTATATGCATGTGTTATGCTTGCTTTTCAACTGTGGAAAATCTGGTGTGTTGGGTTAATGGGAATACTTCTGCATGCTGTTGTAACTATAACTAATTGGGAATGCTGTTGACTGTTACTAACCCATATCTTTATTAAACTCTCCAAAACATAGTTCATATGGAAAGGCTGGTCTCAGCAGACCCACCTGTCCCACCTCAGCTGGCCATGACACCAGCAAATCCAGTGCCCAGCCTGGGACCTCCTCATCTGTTGGCCCTGTGCCACCTTCGGGTGGAAGCGCTGCAGGGGATGGGGCTAGGCCCCCCCATGCAAGCGTGGACGGAGGAGAGCCACCTATCACCCTTCAAACGGTCCAGGCTGTGGTGCGTAGAGAGATGGAATGTTCTGTTGCAGAACCTCTACGCCAGCTTGAGGCTCAAGCGGCGCAACTCCCGGGTCAGCCTGCCCCTCCTACACAGCCCCCAGCACAGCCACCCTCTGGGACGTGAAGGTGCAGTGGTGACTGCCCATGGGTGGGGACCTCAGTCCCACTGTTTCCATCTGGGGACTCATGGGCTTGTGATTTCCAAACATCCCTCCCCGTCAAAGGTGTTCACCCACCATGTGTCATATACCACCCCTGTATGCGTCTTGTTTGTCTTGTCTGTTTACCTCTCCAACCTACCTCCCCAAATATACCTATTTCCCCTACCCCACATTCCACTCTCACCTGAAAAAAGGGTAATCTGCTCCCAAAAAAATATATATGCCCCATACATAGCTGCCCATTTTGCACACATGTCCACTGGACACATGAAATGTTATTTAATTGGCATTACAACATACTTTGTTGTCCTCACCCCTCTCTCAAGGGTTGAAGGTTTCATATCTACCTCCAAATTTATTGCTTATGCACAGCTGTTGCTGTTGAAGAAATGGGCAGCTATGGACCTTCCCTACACCCGTCCTGCACATCCTGAGCTATTTTCCATACTGTCTTTCCCTCTTTGTGCCCCTTTTTCACCACTTTCCTATCTCCCTATTTTTCTTTTCTTTCAAAGAAATGAGCACGGGGGTTAGCGGGAGTAAGCACTATTAAGCAGTAGTTAGCAGGTTTGTGCGAGTTTGCGCTTGGCTAAGCAATGCACAGCAATGCGCAAACCCACGCAAATCTGCTTACAACTGCTTAAAAGTGCCTTAGTCACTCTGTATGTGAGGGCCCTTGTTCTGCTCAGGAGCAAAATAAAACACCTCTGTCAGTCTCGAACCCTGGATCTTGCACACACTACACAACATGAAGTACCACTAAGCCACGGTAGATATGCATCAAGTTGGTGCTTAAATAAATATATCATGCATCAGAATGAGTGAATGGAAAGGAAAAATAGGAATACTATACCACACAACTTGTTATGTGGATGTTGACCAACAGTTGTTGTGAGATTACATTACATGACTGTGATAAGAGAAGCAGCCATTCTAGCAGGAAATAATGTTACACCATCACTTTACAACCCCACACAGTATCACAGCAGGACAAACACTGGCATATTTGTTTAGGGCAGAGGCCATACCTCCCAACTATCCCTAATTTTCAGGGATGTGTCTGATTCTGAAACACATTTTAGCTCTGTCCCTCTGAATCCTTTCGAAAACTACTGACTTTGGCCAGACAGGTGGTGAATTACACTTAATGAATTATGACAATAATTAAGAGTTAGACACTTCTTTTACTTCAGAAAAGGTGTATTAATTCATATACTCTGATTCTCTCAACTTAATGGCACTAATATGTTAAAGGTGTCCCTGACTTTTTCTTTACTTTTCCCTGAGTCTGTTCAAATATGTACCTGAGTGGTTGAGAGGTCTGACAGAGGCATATCAGCCTTTCTGCTGTTACACACTGTGCAAATAGCTTTGGAAGGAGTTTTGGAAGCATACCCTTATGTAGGAATACAACACTGAAATGCAAATGGATGTAGCCATGTACTGGTAGCAACCAACTGTAAGAATGCCATTGCTCTATTGCTAAAAAGACATGTGTGGTGCACAGACAATAAATAACATGCTATTATCTGGCTATCATGTGGATAGGTCCACAGTAGGGAGTTATACAGACAGACTACTTGCCTTGATAAACTAATATGTACACAGCAACCCTGTAAGTCCAGCAAGATAAAATACACACAATAGTACTTATGCTCTCTATACTTATGCAACCCTACCCAAATGTAGAATATACCTGTGTGTGCAGGGTCTACCAAGGATGTAGGTAAGCATACTCACTGTACTGAAATGTGTCCAGTTTTTCTGATCAGCTTGTGCTAATGTCAACACTAAAAAAGCACAAACTGTTTAGAACTGAATAAATGAATATTCACAGTATAGCAGTTCACAAACAATTCTTGTGCCAAAGGAATGCATTTCAATAACTAGCTTTGTATGGCAGTTAATTGTAACATTTGAAAAGAAAGTACATCTTTCCATGTATCTTGGGGTAGCATTTTGAGGGGTGAGTACATTTCTACACTGACAAGTGGGTACTGGAAGCAGCAACATTAGGTCTGAGTACAAAATGTAAATCTCTGGCTACACCCCTGGCTTCTGATATAAGAACTATACCAACCTTCTGTCTTAAACAATGATGTCCACAGCAAACAAGGGTGATCTCCATCTTGGAAAGCTGAAAGGGCCATGCCTACATGAGTTAGCAATTTATAGTACTGGGTTGCTATGACAGTGATTACTGCAATCACTACACAGCAGGCTGCATGCAGTTAGCAAATGGTGGCCACTAATTAGTGCAGAGGCCATCACATGCTCATGTGCAAATTCCTACAAAAGCAGGCTGCAATCTCTGCCAACACACTCGATCACTGTATTGCAGAGACAGACAGAGAGAGAGACAGAGAAAAAGAAATATTACCAAATCATAGAAAGGAAAGGTATGTGACACATATGTATTTACTGGCATGTAGTAGATGTTATTGAAGAATAGTCTACGTAATGTGAACCATTCATATGTGGCATCATTACTTCTTTATGCACAGATGTTCTGCTTAACTACTGCTATGGACAATACTGTGTGTACCTGTGGGCAGTGGGACATACCTGTGAAATGTGTAGCTCAGCATTAAATGTCAAAGATCTGATCCATTATCTGTGTTCTGTACAGTAGTGTGGCCAATGGCTGTTCGGAGGATTAGCGCTGACATTATATAAACATGGGTGTGGCAGAACAACACATGCATGATAGTCATATTAAAGTGTAGCTTAGCATTGGCAACTGCTGTATCAGTCTAATATGATTATCTAGCATCTGTAGCCATATATACCCCCCTAATGTTAGTGTGTGTTCATATGTGACACCTGTTTGTGTTGAAGCAAGGCCCAACGGTTCAGCTGTGAGGTCCAGGGACTTACAACAGTGTGTACCTTGTGTGTGTATGCCACACACATACGGAGAAATATATATGTGTGATATATATTCACATCTGTATATGTGCATAGAGCAGGGGACATATTGCAGCTGTTTGTGAAGAGTGGAGATATATATGTTGGTGAAGGTTAGCACATGCATATTTGTGTGTAGGTTTTAGTGTGTGACAAACAAGACAGCATACAGTGCTGGTATATGACATGTGGTGGTTAAACACTGTGGGTGGTTTGTTCAGTTTGCAATGTTGAAGCCAGTAAGGCCTGCTAAAGCTACTTGGGCTGTGAACACCTTCAATGCATTTATCCCAAGACTGTGTGATTTTATTACATTACTGTACACCTTACATACTTTGTATAATTGATATTCTCACTATGAAAGGTGAAATGTATATGTGCCTACATATATATGTATATGTAGACCAATGGATGTGTATATGTATGTTATATTTATATATACTCATACACACCTACATCTACTTGTTGCAATAGATTCTCTGTACTGTTGACTGACTGTGATGGTCAATATGTTTGTGAATACGTCAAAGATATGTATCTGTGGGATAGCTTAGTGGGAAACGGTTTATGTCATGGTATTATGGGTCCTTGCTTTGATCCTAGCAAAAGCTGTGTATTCTGTTGCTAGGCAGAACAAGTGCTATTGCATACAGTGTGATTAAGTCCCTTGGTTTTAACTAGGGTGTGTCATTGGAGGCTAAAGCACTACATCTATGATTATTGATTGGTACCGATGTTGAATCCAAATCCTGTGTGTACTGTAGTACTACTTGAAGCTCTGGGTCTGCACAGCAAAGTATGGTGTATGTCCACATTGCTTGCATCCACTGTTTTGTGTGGTCCCTGTATTCATCACAGATTACATTTCCCAAGATTAAGGTTGTGTAAGTACTGACATACAGTACTGTATAGTACACACTGAAAGCTTATCTGGGTTGTCATACCTTTGTGTCTTGTAATTATGTCTGATGTGTGTGTGGGTATGTCTGTAACATGTCCTTTGACATATGTGTGGTAAAACATGTAACTGCATATCTAGCAGCATTCATAGTGTACTACAGTGGTATGCAACCTATATTCCCAATTGTCCACATATTTTGGCCATGGGTTTGTCATTAACAAGTTGTGTGGTATAATAGTAATACATTTACTGGACCTTACACTGATTGTGATGGATAATATATTTCTTTACACATCAGCTTGATGTATATCTGCTTTGGCTAGGTGGTGCATCGTGTTGCATACAGTGTGCCAGGTACTCTTGTATAGTCTTATATAGTGATTTTATTTTGTTGCTGTGCAGAACATGGTTCATTAGATAGAGAGTGAGCAAGGCACTTTCAAGCAGTTGTGGGGTGAGCAGTGATAAGTGGCAGTTACAGTGTTTCACTCTTGGTTAGCTAATAGGTTGCTATATATGGCAGTTCAGTGATATCTGTACTGTATAATGTTAAATGTGCTATATGACTTGCTCAGACATCTTTTTGTATTTATGTCTTCCAGGGATCATGGCCCATCACAGGAACCCCAGTTACAGTAATACTGAAGATGATATAATTACTAGCAGTATGATTCAGCACTAGAGTCTCATGTTCTCACAAACCAGCCAGGACCAGCAGGAGCGCACTGCAATGTGGCAAGATGTTGTCCACAGGGTAAATGAGGTAGGCCTGCATAACTGGACATATGAGCAGGTACGCCACCACTGCATTAATCTTCTCAGACATGTCCGTCAGCGTGCTGCTGATGTGCATAGACAACAGCTTGCAACAGGAGGTGGTGTTAATATCCATCCCCCCTTATCAGAGTGGAGGAGCTGCTCCTGAGCTGGTGGCACCTGCCCAACAACAACAGCAGCAGACATACACCATAATGGAGGTTGGAGCCACCCAGCAAGCACACATGGAGCATGCAGGTAACATCACATATCTGTAGACTACTGTTATCTGTATTGGTAGAACATGCATATGTGAGATGTGGAGTGCGTCGTTCAAAGATGTGGAGCCTGTTGTTGTGCAGTACTGATCATTTGGAACATAATTTGTAGCCCTGCGAATGTAAACTGTTGTTGTACTGTAAGATTGCAAACACACAGTAGCAATGCCACAGTTGTGGCCACTGACAAACTATCTCATCTCTATGTAGGTCCCTCTGGGGTGACATCAAGGCAGTGGACAGATGCTGGTGAGTGTGTTCTACATTTATTATTGTAAATAAAAAGTGCATGTCGTAGTTAAGGTGTAGGCCATGTACACATGTAACACACCTACCCATAATGCAAACTGTGCATGTTTGGTGTAAGAGCACGCACATCTCACTAATGTGATTAGCTGCCTCAAACACATGCAATACCCAGACCATCTCAAACAAATGTGGCTAGACTGTAGTGACCATTGGATAGGCACAGTTGATACTCAGCATGCACATAACGTACACATCTATGTCATACACAGAGCATTTTAACATGCTACACATAAAGGATTCCCAAACCCTCTGTAAAGACACACTCCAGTATCCAAAATCTCATCCACACATTACACATAATATACCTGAGGGTTAGAGGCCTATCATGGGGCATTTAAACACTCTGCAACACACTACACATTCATGTTAGGGAATGCTCCTTATTGGCCTCCTTACAAACTCACGTAACAACTGGTTGTGAAGTGGTGAATGTAGCCAAGGTAGTACAGTTCCGGTACAGCATGATTAGTGCTCTTTTGGGAAACATTTGTAGCCTTGAGTGACCACATGGTGCTTCATGATGATGGCCTATGGTACTATACCCCATCCCATTATTGTAACCACAGTACTACACATAGCTTTCATTGCAATACACCTTAATGTTGCATGTGTGCACACATATGAACCTCTAAACAATATGCATACCAATCACCATTTGCACAACTGACACATATATGTCTTGTGATGCTATTGAGTGGCTAGGTCATATGACACACATTGGGTATGTGTAGTGTTTAAATATGCAGTTGTGTTTTAGCATGCCATGTCATGGATGAAACTGGCATGTCCACAATATGATCTACACTCACCATAAGTACCATACATTGGGTATGTGGCCGAATGTTATTCCATCAATTATCCATGCACCACTGATGATGTTGTGTGAATAGTCATCATGCATGTGCTAAAAATGTGTCCACAATTATTTGCTAAAGACACAGAGGCTGTAATCAGCATTGGATACATATCTGACACACAGATACACATCCAGCAATAGTATGTACACCTGTGAGTTATGGTGCACAGTACATTACAGGGTTATGAATACCTGCACAGCAATGTTGTGTCCATGTATGCATTGTGTTCCAGGGGGGAGGCCCATCACCTAATAACAAAACACATGCATCAAAGCCATGTATACTGTTAGTAACAAGGACTGTCTACACTTGTACTGCATGCTGTTGAGCAACACATGTCCTGCATGATGACATATGTGATATGACTGTTTTGCTTGTGATACTGTACCCCACCATCACCTGCTATTGTGTATGTTTTCAGATTGCTGGTGTTGTGTGTGTCTGCTTTAGTGCGGAGTGTATTTTTGTGTGTGTGCATGTGCACATGTGCGCATGTGGTCTGAAGTCATGTTCATGTCTTAAAGTGTGTTTCCTGTTTTCCTCTCACAGGTGCCAAGGTGGGGCTGGTTCAGTACAGCAGGGTACCTGATGTCTCTGAGACAGACAGTGATGATGAGGATAGGTGTGTTGAGGCACAGGCAGGTTTGTCAGGGTCTGTTGTTGGGCCACCAATCGACAGTAGACAATTCTCCACCCCATCCATGCACACAGTCATACTGCCTGCACATCCACTATCACCATTGTCCTTAGCTGAGGGACAGTGTACAGTTGGCACTGGCCAGGACAGTGTGGTATCTATGGCACATGTATCAGGACACAGCAGCCATAGCCAGGTGTCTGGAACGGTACCATATAGGCAGATGCCCAGGGGTTCTCGTCAGAGCACTGCTGATCATCATGCCCCTGGCAGACGTGCCACACCTCTTTCTACCACACGCATGTTCCAAGCTGTCATGGAGGCACAGAAGCGGAACACCAGACAGGGACTAAGAGCACAGAGGGCTCGTAACACCTCGGTAATGACAGTATCCATGACCTAGCAGGTGCCATACGTAACTACACTGAGGTCATTGACAGACGCTGGGGTGAGACATTGGATGTCCTCCACAATGTCATGTCCATGTGTCAGGACAGTGCAGGATGGTTGAGACGTTGACGTGGACGTATGCCAGCAACATCAGCAGCTGGAGGTCACCGTGAATGTCCAGCAAGTCACAGCCGCTCCCGTAGTGCCAGTACCAGCCCCAGCAATGTTGGGGGGCTGTCCATAGACCGTCCTAGCAGACCACATGCATGTGGCTCTGGCCAGTCCCAGCAGGGACCTGGATCCAGTGGACATATGTCAACCTCTTCAGATAGTACCCAATCTGGATTAGTACCTGATTCTGTCTGTAGCACCCCTGACAGGCACAGGTTCCATATCCATGGCCAGAGACGGTGATCTGTAAAGCCTGCCAGGTACAGTCTCTAGCTGTCTCACAAATCCCCGTATATGGCAGCTACATGGTGGAACTGTGTGCATGTAGACACACACACATAAACCAGAAACCTAGGGCAAACACATACCCGCACACATTACATCAACATTGGCCCATAACAGTACTCATGGCCCTCACACACACACTCACACACACATATCAATTGTATGGCTCAGTGTAGGCCTCTGGCAAACCAACAACACACCCTGTGCATATGATGAAACCTGTGTCACCTCCTGTCATCTGTAACATTGATGCAGGAACAGGCTAACATGGTGCTGATGCACAGGGTGACTTTAATAAAGTATAGCAATGGTTGGATGTGTAGCATGTTGTCAGCAGTAAAGTGTAATGATATCCTTGAAGGTGTAGCTGAGTGGGCATGATGCATTAAAGTTGTAATTAGCAATGTTGTATTGTTTTCACCAGTGTTTATTCCAATTGTGTTTTGTTTGCCCATGTGCCACTTGGCTGATGTGTGTAGTTGTGTTAGCATGCATTATACAGTGGACAGTAAGTGTGGGGTGTGTGCAACACACGTTTGCAGGTGTTCATTTGTGAACATGGTGGAGGTGCACTGTCTGCATGTACATGCATATTGGACACATGGGCAGGGTGACATGCCCTGTATTGGCCAATGCTAACCCTCCATAGTTTCTATAAGTGGCCAGTATGCATTGTACTACACACATTTTGGAACTTGAGTACGCATGTGTGTGTGTATGACATGGGTTGACACTGTGCTGTGGGTGATGCTGTTGTTGCTATCTCTCATTGGTTTGCATTACTAAGGTTAACACTGTCCCAGCTGCATAATCCTTTAGTAATGCACACTGTTCACCTACAGGGTTACATGGACCATGCTATTACAAACATAAGAAATTCTCACTTATACAGTAAAAGTGCATTAGTCTCATGGACCCCTGCCATAAACTAAATATATAATAGAAGGTGTGAAGTTGTACCAAAAAAGAGTTACATACCAAGAACGGATAACCTCTCTGGTCAGTATCATTGGGAAAATACAAGCCCTCATTAAACATACAAGGCAAGCTTCAAAATACAAAATGGCAAGGATTCCAAAGACAACACTAAAGCTTTCTTTAGTGTTGTTTATAATCTACGGGGGAAATCTCAGATCGGGTCACAGTTAATGTAAATGGTCACAAAGTGCACTTATCTGACTGACATTACCAATTTCTTGTCAGACAGTTTGAATGCGGATTTCACCACCCTGTCATTACACAAGGGCCACATTTCACAGACCTGAAGAATGTAAAATCTCACAGACACTCTAGTTAAAACATCTCTTTACCAAAGTCCAAACCACAGTGACAATGGTACTGGACAGTGTCCCTGGCTGTGTCATACACAAGCTGACATATGAAGTCACCACTCACCTAAACACTCTGTCCAGATGCAGCCTCTATATAGGTTACATACTTGTGGAATGATGCACAGTAATGGTGTTCACAGTCCACAAGGGTTGAGCTACAGCGTCTTCTTCTCCTTTTGGATGCTCCCATTAGGGGTCGCCACAGTAGATCATCTGTTTCCATTTCTTCCTGCCCTCTGCATCTTGCACTGTCACACCATCCACCTGTATGTCCTCTCTCACCAGAGCCATAAACCTCATCTTAGGCATTCCTCTTTTCCTGTTACCTGGCGGCTTCATCCTTAGCATCTATTTCACAATATACTCTGCATCCCTCCTCAGCACATGTACAAACCAACTTAATCCTGCCTATCTGGCTTGGTCTACTAACCTTCAAACCTAGCCTGACCCTCTAATATACTTATTCTTAAACCTGTCCACCCTCGTCACACCCAGTGCAAATGTTAACATAAATTGATTAAGGGTAGAACTACAACAGATCCTGGAAACTCTCACCCTATAAGCCAGACAAATGTTATCTGGAAGGCTATAGAGCACAGCATTATGGAACTCATTAACAGAGACATTATGAACCTGCAAACACTGCACCGTACCCACTTAGGTTCTCTAAAGGCCAGATCATGGCTCCTACACCTAGTAGACTTCAAGCTAGTTAACAAGGCTATAGGTGAGGAAGGGGAGGTCAACACAGCCAAGCTATAGCTCACCAGCAATTCATACCCATCCCACATTCTGGTATTATACATAACCTCAACAGACTGACCCTAAACGATTGTTAGATGATGGCTTGACAACTGACGCACAGATGTAGGACACACAGTCACATTTGCAGCCTCCATGTACTATTCTATGCCAGTAACAAGTGGTATTCACCTGCACTCAGTCCTGGGACCACTCCTGCTTCGCATATAGCTTTCTTAGGTACAAGCAAACACAGTAGGGATATGTCTGCCCACGTTTGATGAAAATGCATACTGTGGGCTATACTTTATTCTCCAGACAACACACACATCCTCCAAAAGGGTATCATAGAGACAGATACCTGGTGTCAAACTCATGCTATAAAGCTATAAGCCAAAGAAAGCATAGTTATCCACTTTTAGAAAACAAAGTATCCCCAGAGTAACATAGGTAGTAGCCCCCAAAATGTGGAACAGGTACTAATGTATACATAGAGCCATGTGTTTAGTCATCTCGCCTTTGATAATCACATTACCAAAGGGTTTTGGAAATCCCTCTGTGGAGTACATAAGCAATAAAGGGTTTGCATGCAGATCCACAGAGGTTGTTGCACACCTATAATGATTAGTCATCTTTGCCAGACTTTGCTTGCTTTGGAACAGGTTTCAAATATACCTCAAGCATAAACCCTCACTCACACTCTTCAATAGAAACTGTGATGAGTGGATGTGAAACAGAAGACATAGTCCAGGGATCACTGCAGTGGCTAAGCTTGTCACAAGTATGCAGAAGTGACCTAAGGTCTGGAAAGCGCCAGCACGCTCTGGCAAAGATAACAGATATGTTCATGGAGAAAGCAGAGTACCCATCTATGAAATAATTGAGTCACATGCATATATATGGATTTGCCCCACAGCTACCTTACATGTGTAATGCACATACAGTTGTTATTGTGATATGTCATACACTAGAAAAATCAAAACCCACTCCACATTGACCAACGGTGTCACACACAGCCAGCAAGTGCAAGATCCAAACTCCTTCCTAACTACATTATGATACTACAGCAGTATGCATTTACACAACGTGCTATACACATTACTGGGATTTCACCTTTCCACAGGTATATTTGTAGGATGGTGACATCATCTGACTTGTCAAAGATGAGTATACCACTTTTAAGGGGTGTGAGTAGTCTCCAAAAAGGTTGCTCCGCCCCAGGGAGACACACACACAGTTGGTAAGTGCAGGAGTCAAACCCCTACCTAACTACATTATGATTCTACAGCAGTACGCATTTACACGACGCGCTATACACATTACTGAGATTTCTCCTTTCCACGGGTATATTTGTAGGATGGTGACATCATCAGACTTGACAAAGATGAGTATACCACTTTTAAGGGGTGTGAGTAGTCTCCAAAAAGGTTCCTCCTTCCCACAGAGACACTCACACACACAGTTGGCAAGTGCAGGATTCAAACCCCAACCTAACTACATTATGATATTACAGCAGTACGCATTTACACAACATGCTACACATTACTGGGATTTCACCGTTCCGCAAGTATATTTGTAGGATGGTGACATCATCAGACTTGACAAAGATGAGTAGTCTCCAAAAAGGTTGCTCCTCCCCAGGGAGACACACACAGTTGGCAAGTGCAGGATTTGAACCCCTACCTAACTACATTATAATACTACAGCAGTACACATTTACACAACGCACTATACACATTACTGGGATTTCTCCTTTCCACAGGTATATTTGTAGGATGGTGACATCATCAGACTTGACAAAGATGAGTATACCACTTTTAAGGGGTGTGAGTAGTCTCCAAAAAGGTCTCTCTCTCCACAGGGAGACACACACACACACACACACACACACACACACACACACACAGTTGGCAAGTGCGGTGTTCTTAATCCAAACTAAGTGCGTCTTTACACTTCAGCAAGCAATATGGAGTTACAGGGTGCAATACAGACATTGCTTGCTGACAGTTTGCCCAAAGGTTTTTTTCACATTTGCTAACCTCAGCAGGCTTATCATACTAGGTGTATTGTGAGTGTATTGTATGCATAGGCCATGACCATATCATATATGGGTTGATGCACCACATGCTGGCACACACAGGGTCAAACCGGTGGCTAAGCTCTGTCAACCCAATACTGGACAATACAGTCAGGAGGAGTAGGGTCATACAACCACAACACCAATGTCTCACATAGACCTGCAATATAAGCACCAGCAAAACACACACATAAATACACATTACCATACTCAGAGAATACAAATATTAATCTGAAAAAGAGAGAGTGTCCTCCTAAGCAGACAAGCAAGCAACATGCACCTCCAAGTACACGCCAGAAAACACATAATACACCAAAGCAGTGTGCCTCACAACAGGCCCTAAGGCAAAACAACATACCCAACACACTAGTAATAGGTGACTTCATAGTCAGGCACACAGATGTTCCACTCACTCAGCTGGACAAGGGGAAGGTTACTGTCAGTTGTCTGTCAGGTGCTATGATCCGCCACATAACACAAGCACTTACATCACTCCAGAACAGGTACATATATGACGTGTTCTTTGTACATGTCAGTGTGAATGATCTGAGGCATACCTCCCAGGACAACATGACAAGAGATATATATATTAGCTCTATGATCATGTAGCCCAGGCTGGTATGACCCTGACCTTGTGTAGCATCTTACCTTCACCTACATGATACTGCAATATAACAGAAAGACGATAAACTTCAACAACTGGCTGAGCTTCTAGTGTCATTCAAAGGGGATCCAGTCTCTGTCTGCCTGTGATGACATGATAGACAAGCCCCGTTGCTTCACTACAGATGGTTTGCATCTGTATCCCCTATGCTTCTGAATACTGGCCAAGGCTCTTGCTGTCCCCATATTACCTTTTTTAGGCAAGGCTCAAAGGTTCATAGGTAGGTACTAGGCTATCAGCCCTGGGGCCTATGCGAGCCCAGCCAAAAAGGTACCCTGGCTTTTGCCACCCAAGAAATTTATTTTCCTGTGCCACTGTCAAGCAGAGACACAGAAGTGATCCCCAGGGTGAATTTCCTATTTCCCATCCAATCATCAAGATTTGTCTTGGAGTGCTAATGAGGAGCTTTGTTTGATCTAGATAGGTAGTTTATTCTGAAGTATGAGAAGTCTCTGGGACAGGACTCTATCCCTCCGGCATGTTCTGTTTATTGTGGTGACAAGGTTTAGGTCCCTAGAGCGTATAGGTTCATAGGTATGTACTAGGCTATCTGCCCAAGGGCATTTATAAGCCTAGCCAGAATGTGTTGGTTTTCGCCTCCCTTTTAAATTAGTTTCCTGGGCCTCTGTCTAGCAGGGCCACTGAAGTGATCCCAGGGGTAAATTTACAATTTCCCATCCACTCGTCAAGATTCCTCTTGAAGAGAGTCAGAGGGCTCTGCCTAACATAAACTGGGATTCTATTCCAGAGCGAGGGAAGTCTCTGGGACAGGAATCTATCCCTCCAGCATGTCCTGTTTATTGCTGTGCTGAGATTTAATTCACTGGAGCATGTGGCTCTAAGAGATTTGGTTTTCTTAAGGTGGAACATGTCCATTAATTCCAGGTTGGACATGGCCTTATACGTCAGGCATAGATCACCTCTGAGCAGGCAGTAAGCAACCAAGTAGAGCTGGAGTTTCTTTAGTTGAGCTGCAAAGGGCATCTCTTTGAGGCCCATGATCCTCTTGGTGAGGTACTTCTGTGGTCTTACCAGCTGTTGCATGTGCCGATTAAGGTACATACCAAATGGGGCATTGTACTCAATTATGGGCCTAATGAGTGATGAGTAGAGGGGCACAATGACCTCTCTTGATCTAGAGGTGAACCCTTTTGTGATTAGGTGGGCTACATAGAAGGAATTTCTAACCACTTTGGCAATGTGATTATCAAAGGAGAGGTTACTATCTACCTGGGTCCCCAGGTCCCTAATTACATTTTCCATACCTAGTGGATTACCGCCTATGTGGTAATTCATGGGCACTTTGTTTTTTCCAAAGGGGATGACTATGCATTTTTTGGCATTCAGCTTGAGGCCATGGTTTTGACACCAGGTATCTGTCTCTGTAAGACCCTTCTGGAGGATGTCTGTGTCAGCCGGAGAGGCGATTATGGCCCCCAGTTTGCAGTCATCTGTGAACTTGGTCAGCCATAGTCCTCCCGTGCTTGCCTGTACCTCAGAGAAGTATATACTGAACAGGAGGGGTCCCAGGACCGAACCCTGTGGGATGCCACTTGTGACTGGTTTAGAGTCGGACATGGCACCCGCAACTCTCACCATGTGTGTTCTATCCATGAGCCAGCTGGCCACCCATCTCGTGACATAGGGGTCAATGTTCAAGCTGGTAAGCTTGTCTATGATGCCAGTGTGGGGAATGGTGTCGAAGGCCTTAGTGAGGTCCAGGTAGGCTGTGTGGACTACCTTCCCTTCATCTATGGCCTTGGTAACTGTTTCAAAGAAGTCAACTAGGTTTAGGAGGCAGGATCTGCCTTTAACAAAGCCGAATTGGGTAGGGTCCAGTGTCTGGAGGTTCCCATTGCCTCTGTTTATGAGTTCCATGATAATTCATTCCATAGCTTTGCAGACCAGGCTGGTCAGGCTTATAGGGCGATAGTTCCCAGGTTCTGTTTTGGCACCACCTTTGTGGAGTGGGGTTGACTGTTTCTGTACACCATTCTTTGGGTACATAGCCTGTGGTAAGGCTGAGTCTGAACAGTGAATTTAGATGAGGGTTTAGTTCCTTTTGGAGCTCATGTAAGACGCAGCCTGGGACACCATCCGGTCTCATTGATGCTGTGTTCTTAGCTTTGGAGAGGGCTATTTTTACCTGCATGTCCGTGATGTCTGGGGCTCTGCATTCTTCTGGGATGGACACGGGCCCTTTTGGGGGTGGGGGGGTGAAGTTTGCACTGAACTTGTCCGCCAGGATGTTGGCAATGTCAGTTGGTTCTGTGTATTTTTTGCCATTTTGCAGTAGCTCAGATTATATCTCAGAGTTGCCACCTAAATATTTGATATAGCTAAAGAAGGTTTTGTGGTTATCTTTAGATTACTTGGCAATTATTCTTTAGAAACTGGCCTTGGATGATTTTATGAGCGATCATAGTTTCTTGCTAATAATGATCAGTGATGCCTTTCCTTTTTGGAATTTTGCTCTATCGTAGTAGTTTCCTCCTTCTGTTGTATAGCTTATTTATGGCCAAGGGCCACCAGACTGGTTTCCTATTTTTGGAAGAGTTTGTCTTGGTTTTACTTGGGATGGTTTGATCCATGCATCCCTGTAGATGCTCATAGAATGCACTTGTAAAGGATTCTACAGATTGGATAGCATTATCCTGTAGCAAGGGGGCTTTGAAACTTTCCACTTCGGTCTTGAGAAGTGTGAAGTTTGCTTTTGCAAAGCTTTTCACAGTGGTTTCCTTGACTGGGGGTGGGGTCGGGATGTGGATGCCCAGTGTGATTACTTTATGATCTGATCTTACCAGCGAGGGGTTTACCTCTGGTGTGGAACACTGATCCCCCATGTTGGTGATGATCAGGTCCAGTATGTTGTCACCTCTAGTGGGTGTGGTGACCAGCTGTTCCAGGTCGTTTGAGTTTATAAATTCAAGGAAGCATTGGGCAAAGGAGTTTGTACTTGAGTAATTCTCCGAGTCAATGTTTGGGTAGTTGAAATCTCCTAATATCATGGTGTTTGGTAGGACCTTTATATTTTCCAGTGTTCTCAGGAATGCTGAGTGAGGATCCTGAGACAAGGCAGGTGATCTGTAGCAGGCTACGATCTGATAAGCAGCTTTGCCCACTGTTAGTTGCACTTGGATGGTCTCCAAGGCCTCATGCTGTGCCACTAACCTGGAGAAGTGGGTATCCTTTATGAAAATGGATATGCGACAGAGTAAAGCTGGTGTGTTTTGAGACAGTCTGTGTAGGGCATGTATTTGAGGCCACTAATCCTCTTTGTGAGGTATTTCTGCGGGCTTTTCAGCTGTTGTAGATGTCTTGTGAGGTACATACCAAAAGGGGCGTTGTACTCTATAATGGATCTAATGAGTGATGAGTAGAGGGGAACAATTACCTCTTTTTTTCTGCATGAGAAACCTTTTGTGATGAGGTGTGCCATGTAGAAGGAATTCCTGACCACTATGGTGATGTGATTATCAAAGGAGAGACTACTGTCCACCTGTGTCCCAAGGTCTCTTATCACACTTTCAGTGTTAAGTATACTACTGCCTATGTTGTAGTTCATGGGTACAGAGTTTTTACCAAAGGGGATGACAATGCACTTTTTGGCATTGAGCTTTGACACCAGGCATCTGTCTCAGTGAGGCCCTTTTGTAGGATGTCCACATCATTAGTAGTTTCAATTATGGCTCCTAGTTTGCAGTCATCTGGGAACTTCATTAGCCAAAGACCTTCTGTGTTAGCCTGTACTTCATGGAAGTAGATACCAAACAGGACAGGACACAGGACTGAACCCTGTGGTACTCCACTTGTCACTGGTCTGAAGTCGGATTTGGAGTCTGCTACTTTCACAGTGTGGGTTCTGTCAGTGAGCCAGTTGGCAACCCATCTTGTGACATAGGGATTTATACCTAGTTTAGTGAGTTTATCTATAATTCCAGAGTGTGGGGATGGTGTCGAAAGCCTTGGCAAGATCTAGATAGGCTGTGTGAACCACTTTACCCTTGTCTTCGGCTTTGGTGACTGCTTCAAAGAAGTCTATCAGGTTTAGGAGACATGATCTGCCTTTTACAAACCCAAACTGGTTGTGGTCCAGAGTTTGGAGATTACCAGTGTCTTTGTTTATAAGTTCCATGATGATACGTTCCATGACCTTGCAGACCAGGCTCATCAGGCTAATGTGGCGCTAGTTCCTGGGGTCCATGGTGGCTCCCCCTTGTGTAGTGGGATAACCATCGCTGTGTGCCATTCAGCAGGCACAAAGCCTGAGGTGAGGCTATAATTGAACACGGTACTTGGGTGTGGTGCCAGTTCATTCTGTAGTTCATGTAGAATGCAGCCTGGGATGGTAACTTGTCCCATGGATGCTGTGTTCCTGGCTTTGGAGAGTGTTTTTTACCTGTGCGGCCGTGATGACAGCAACTTTGCATTCTTCCGGTATAGAGATGGGCTCTTTCATGGGTGAGAGGGGGGTAAAGTTAACACTGATCCTATCTGCCAGGATGTTGGCAATATCAGTTGGGTCTGTATATTTAGTGCCATTGTGCTGTAACTCAGAGCAGATCTGAGTGTTGCCATTGAGATTCTTGACATAGCTATAGAATGCTTTGTGGTTGTTTTTGGAATCAGTGGTGATTTTGTTTTTGTAACTAGCTTTGGAGGATTTTATCAGGGATCGCAGCTTCTTACTGAGGCTGACCAGGGAGCTCCCCCACTCATGGGATTTTACCCATTTTTGCAACAGTTTCTTCCTTCTGTTGTGCAGTTTGTTTATGGCAGGGGACCACCAGATTGGCTTCCTTTTCTTAGAGGATAGCGTCTTGGTTCTGTTTGGGATAGCACGATCCATGCACTCATGTAAGTGCTTATAAAGTGCAATTGTGTAGGATTCAGTAGTCGTAACTGTATTGTCCATCTGCATGGGTGTCCTGAAGTTGACCACTTCTGTCTTAAGAAGAATGAAGTTGGCTTTGGAGAAGTTTTTAACATGGCTTCCTTAATGGGGGGGGGGGGGCAGAATGTGGATATGTAGGGTAATTAGCTTATGGTCAGATTGGACCAATGAGGTGTTGACTTCAGGTGTGGAACACCGGTCACTCAGGGCAAACCAAACACTGTAACCAACACAAATAACCACAAAGTGAGCTAAAGGCTACTCATTGCCAGAAGTCTCAGCCTCCAAATGCACACACTTGAGGCACTTCTCAGTATGGAGAATATTGATATTTGTGCAGTAACAGAAACCCAGTTCAAGGCTCCAGAGAGTACACCAGCACTACCAGGATACTACTCATTCCATGCCTTCCAGCATCAGAACCTGGATCATAGCACATAGGGTGGGGATGTATCCATTTTCATCAAGGATACCTACACCTCTCTCTACATCCTCTCTACAGGATATGTACCCATAGAATGTTGCACAGCAACATTCTTCCCACTCCACAGGGGTGGGGCCACAAAAGACCCTTAGCATTCATGCTCTATGAGCCTGACGAGTCTGATCTGCAAGGCAATGGAGCCAATCATAATGGAAGTCAACAATAAAGACATTGGGAACCTTCACACAGTTGAGCACACCCAGTTTGGCTTCGTCAAATGCAGATCATGCCTCCTGAACTGGGTGGATTTCTTTGAGACAGTTACCCAGGCTACAGATGATTGAAATGAGCTCCACACAGCCTAACTATACCTTGCTAAGGCCTTTGACACCATTCCCCAGTCAGGTATCATAGATGAACTCACTAACCTGCGCATGAATCCATACATCACAAGGATTGCAAACTGGCTCACAGATAGATCTGGCTACATGTCAGACTGTACACCAGTAACAACAGGTGTCCCCCAGGGTTCAGTCCTGAGGTCTCTCCTGTTTGGTATAGACTTCTCAAAAGTACATGCCAGCACAGGAGGGTTGTGGTTGACTAAGTTTGCTGGGAACTGTAAAGTGTTTTCCATAATAGATTCCCCGGATGACACAAATATTCTCCAGAAGGGACTCTATGAGACAGATGTGTGGTGTCAGAATCATGGCCTCCAGCTCAATGTGGAAGAATGCATAATAATCCCCTTTGGTGAAAACCAAGTACCTACAAACTACCACATAGGTGTTACCCCCTAAAAAGTGACAAGGTAATAAGGAATCTGGGGACACAAGTAGATAGCCATCTTTCCTTTGACAACCATGTTGTCAAAGTGATTAGGAAATCCTATGTGGCCCATCTAATTAACAAAGGGTGCGTCAGGATCAAAAGAGGCAGTGGTGGCCCTCTACTCTTAAGTCATCAGACCCATCATTGAGTACAATGCACCATTTTGGATGTACTCGACTAAGCATATCCAGCAGCTGTAGAGACCACAGAGGTACCTCACCAAGAGGATTACTGGCCTCAAACAGTTGTGTTATGCAACACAACTGGTAAAACTAAATCTGTTCTCCATTGCGTACCCCCTACTCAGAGGCACACTCTGCCTAACATACAGAGCCATTGAACATGCTTCATCTTGGGATAACAAAATTGAGTCACATTACACACTCCAGGGATATGAACCTCATCACAACAATGAATACAACATGCTGGTGGGATACAGTACCATCCCAGACACTTGCCTTACTGTGGAACAGAGTCCTAATGTACATCAGACAGAGCCCCTCGCTGACACACTTCAATAGGAACCTTGATGAGTGGATGGGAAACAGACAATTCACGCCAGGCATCACATCAGCAGCCCCACTAGAAAGGGGCTTAGGGTACTAACTATTAGAACTAGGGCTTAGGAGACTACCCAATGGGGTGGTGAAAGCTGCACAACTTGCCTAGGCTAATATATGCCTTTGTGAAGATAGTCTATTACATACCTATGAACCTATGTGACAGGTACATGTCTACAGATAGTAGATGTGTACTTCATTGTACAGTCATGTTGTACAGCAGGCACATGGACCACATACACTGTAATGCTTACAGATACTGGTGGCTGTTATGTACAGTGGGTGAGATGTGCACCTCATGTTTTTTGTGCCATTGGGATGTGTGCTGGGTGGGACAGTCCTGGATGGCTCCCTGCCATGGTCACCCTCTTACACACATCTCTGCCCATCCATCTTTGGCTTATTATACTGTGTTCCCCCCTACATATATATAGGTACATAGGTAGGTAATAGGCTATCTGCCTGAAGGCATATATTAGTATGGCCAGAGTGTGCAGCTATCAACACACATGGGGTTAGTTCCCTAGGCCTCTGTGTAGTAGAGCTGATGAAGTGATCCATGGTGTGACAATTCAGTTTCACATACACTCATCAAGGCTCCTCTGGAAGAGTGTCAGTGAGGGACTCAGCTTAATGTAGGTTGGGAGCCTGTTCCAAAGCAAGGGAAGTCTGTGAGTTAGTAATGTATCCCTCCAACATGTTCTATTTATTGTTGTGATGATGATATCCCTAGAGCATGTGGCACAGTGAGATTGGGTTTACTTCAGATAGCGCATGTACATCAGTTCTTCATTGGACATGGACCTGTCTGTTGGGCAGAGATCGCCTGAGTAGACAGTATGCAACAGTGTACAGATTGAGTTAACTTCAGTCTTGTCCCATGGGGCAACTGTTTGAGGCCAGCAATCCTCTTGTTGAGGTACTTCAGTGGTCTTTCCAGCTGCCAAAGGTTCCTAGTCAAATTCATCACAAGTGTGCTATGATACTCTCTGATGGGTCTGATGACTGATGAGTAGAGGCCATAATTTTGACACCACATCTGTCTGACTGAGACCCTTTTTAAGGATGTCTCTGTTGTCCCAAACATCGATTATGACAACCTTTTTGCAGTCATCCACAAACTTTGCTAACCGTAGCCCTCGTGTGTTTGACTGTATTTCTGAAAATTATACACCAGGCAGGAGGGGTCCCAGGACTGAGCCAAGGGGACAGCAGTTGTTACCAGCTTACAGTCCAACAGGGAAACCACAATTCTTACCTTGTGGGATCTATCTGTGCCCCAGCTGGCAATCTATCAGATGACACGTGTTTATGCACAGGTTATTGATTTTGTGGATACGACATGTGTGTGGGATGTTGGAAAAGGGCTTTTCAAGGTCTATGTAGGCTGTGTGTAGCTCATTTCATTGATGTATGTCCTGGGTGACTGCCTTGAAAACTATCTAGCAGGTTTAGAAACCATGATCTGCCCCTGACCAAACCAAAATGTGTAGGGTGTTTGTAGGCTCCCAATAGCTCTGTTTATGAGTTCCATAATGATGGACTCCATGGCCTTGTAGATCAGGCTTATTAGGCTTATAAGACAATAGTTCCCATGGTCTGTTGTGCACCAACACTTGTGGAGTGTGCCAAACATTGCTGTAACCCATTCAACAGTTTCATATCCTGTACAGAGGGTGAGTCTCAACAGACTGTTCAGGTGCAGGGTCTGTTTGTTTTGGAGTTCACATATGACACCGCCAGGGAAACCATGTCATCCCATAGACACCATGTTTTTAGGTTTGGATAAAGCTGTTTAACCATTGTAGATGTGATTTCTGGGTTTTCACAATCTCCAGGTATGGTAATGGGCCCTTTTGTCAGTGAGAGGGGGGGTAAATATGTATGAACCTGTCTGACAAGATGTTGGCAGTGTCAATCATGTACATATATTCATTTACACTTTGCACTGACTCAGAACATATATGAGTTTACATTGATATTGATGACATAGCGAAAGAAAGCTTCATGGTTCTCTGTGGACTCTTTGGCAATATTTTTGCCAGAACATGGCTTGGATAATGTTAGGAGTGCTCATTGTTTCTTGATTATACTGATCGTAGATTTATTGATCTTTGGATTTTCACTTTCTTTGAACAACTTAAGTACTTGTAGTACATAGTTTGATTATGACAGGGGTCCAATATATTATATGGGTCTGTTTTCATATCAATGTGTGTGCAAGGCAGGATTGGTGAATAATGACAAGTGTCTGGAGTAAGAACTGCAACTGCCAGATATGTGTGGCCCACTGCTGTACTCAGACATGGCTTAAGTGTGTGAGCATGCCCAGTATGACCATTCAGTATGTTGCTGACTGAAATTTGCTAAATTTAAGTGTGTGAGCATGCCCACTATGGGCATATATACTATATGTGTGTGAAAAATCAAGTTTGTTTTTACTTCAGGGCTCACCTTTGTGTTGTACATCGACAGGAAGCACTCTGTGCCTGCAGGGCTTCCATGAGTCAATTTGCGTAGACATATCAACATTTCTACATACAGGGGGGACAGCTATTATTTGTACATTTCTACCCAGGGGGGGGCACACCTGATTGTTACTGTGGGTGTACATAGGATGAGGGGTACACCTGACACTTATACACATTTGCTAGGCCTGCACTGCTATGTCAGGTACTCCATTTCAGCCTGTACTGTTGCCTATCGTACTGGCTTGAGGCATACAACTGTACTACAGACCTTAGCTTCCAATTACACACATATTAGTTTGTGACTTCATAACCTACCCAACCCACATCACACTGCCTGGCCTGCTGTTATCTGTCTGCATAGGCCTGGGGGGAGGTTACTCATATGCCCCTTCAGAGGGCATGATGCAGCATTTGTTTGTGTTTGTCTACAATTGTCCTGCTGGCTGTGACTGTTAGGTATGTGACCCCTGCAACTGGTATGTGTGAGTGACTTAAGTTGTGTCTGTGCCAGTGAAATGCTGTCATGGCTTAGTGGTTCAGTACTGTGACTATAGTGCACAGTATCCTGAGTTTGAGCCCTGTCACTGCTTTTTATTTTCCTGCTGGGCAGACCTGACTGGTTAAGGAACAGTAAAGCAGGTGTGAGCATGTTTACCCAACTTTGCTTGACTTTGCCCAACGTTGCCTGACGTTCCCTGATGTTACACTGGTTAGTGCGGTGAGCAGCTATGCGCAATTGTATGTAAATATGCTCAATACTGGTAACATGTGCTTAGCAGTGCTTTATATTGCTTACAATAGGGCACTCATGCCTCAGGTGGTGCTGCAGGGCTGCCTTTGTCAGATGCACATAGTATACTCCCTATACATGTTTGAAAACAGGTAGTGTCAAGTTAGGCATCCCTTTTACTGTATGTGCGAGTCAGAGAGAGGTGTCATTTCCAGGGTTCCTACTGAGTCAGTGTATGTGCTATGCGTTGCCTCTTTGCCAAGGCCAGGGCATACTGGGCATGCCTTCTTCTGCCTACTGAGGCAGGCTCGGGTTGTTCCTCCTCCGAGTCACGCTGTGCCTGTGCAGACCTTGGCAATGGTGGGGGGCTGTTTGGCCCTGCCCCATGCTGTTCCTGCTACAGCTGTTTCCACAGGATCATATTATGTAGCATGGCACATACCATAACAATTTGGGTACATGTAGTTGGTGAGTACTGCAAGGCTCCACCAGATGTGTCCAGGCACCGGAACCGTGACTTGAGCATCCCAAACACATGCTCAATTATGTTTCTTGTTTGTGCATGTGCCTCATTATGGAGTTTTTGTTCAGGTGTGTGTGCATTTCTGATGGGTGTCATCAGCCATGGCTCCAGTGCGTATCCAGCATTCCCCACTAGGTGACCATCAGGGATGTCCCCATTGACAAATCTCTGGTACAGCTGTGTTAGATGCCAGATGTGGGAATCGTGATAGCTTCCAGGGCAGCCAGCACATACATTCATTATTATGCCCTGGGCATTGCACACAACCTGGCAGTTGATGCAGGGGAAGCCCTTGCAGTTGATGTAGACCCCACCCCACTCACTGGGTGTTGCTTTGATGTGTATGTGAGTGCAGTCTATTTCACCCACTACCTCAGGGTATTCTGCTATTTGGTGGAAAAGACACATATTGCTGGCCAATGCCTCACGGGAATTGGGGAAATATACGTGGTCACCGACATGTGCTGACATGGCATCCGGGAACTGGTGGAGTACCCTGGATGCTGATGCCTGTGAAATCCCCATCATATCACCAGTTGGTCTTTGGAAGGTACCTGTAGCTAGTATTCTTATGCCAACACATACCTTGGTATCCACTGGGATGGGTTCCCCTTTGTTGGTTCTGTGTGTGAGGCGTGGCCAGCACAGCTCAACAATTTGCTGCAAGAGATCTCTGTCCACCCTATAGCCCTCCACTATCTCCAGCTCATGTAGCCCCTGGTAGGTTACCCTGGGTCTGTACACTCTTTTCCGTCTCCTCACTGTGGGTTGCTCAGCAGCATTCACAACATCACCACCCTCAGCACCTTGCACATGTTGGTTTATGATAGCAAGAGCAGCCCCTAACATTTTGTCTGACTTAAACTTTTTAAGCTTTCCCTCTTTGTATACTGTAGTGTTGCAGAGTTCTTGGGAAAAAACAGGGGGGAATGCTGTTTGCAGAGTTTAAAGTGCTGGGCTGGGCTGGGATAGTCTGCTGCCTGTGTAATTGGCTCATTCTGATATATTTCACCTGGCAGCTCTACTAGTTCTCCTTGGTTAACTTCCTACTACTTCTTTTCCTTCCTTTTCCCTTTCTGTTTCTGCCTGGGGCAGTGCCACGCACACGCTGTGTGCATGTTTGCAAGAAAGTTCCAATATTTTAACAGTGTGCACCTTTGGTTTCAGGTTTTCAAATAGGACAACTGTAGGCTTGCCTCTTGCAATCCTGAGCAACTCAGGGCAAACACAAGCCACTGTGCTCCAATTAGCTTACAGCCTTTCTGACATACCCACTCATGCTGTCACCTATATTCTACTCTACTACTCACATACTCCTACACTTACACTCTTGGGACATGGCTCACATGTTGGGGAAAATTGGGATTCACTATCCTTATCCTCATTTGCATAGGATTGCCTACTAATGCATGATTACATCTCTCACACTGAGCTTCCCCCATTAGCAACCACTACTCAGAGGCCATGTTGTCTTCAGCCTGCCATTCACCTGCATGGCAGGATAAGCTTTTTAGTGAAAATGCCTGTTTTTGGCTATTTTTTAATTATTTTCTTGTTTTTTAAAGCGCCGCACGTTTGCACGGTGCTGTGCTATGCTTAAACATCGGAGATTGGGGGAAAAAAAGTTAGATTTTAATCATTTTAAACATTTATAAATGCCAATGGCCTTATATTTGGCCATTGGCATGCTTCCTCAACTGTATGCATCCTTTATTTGGAGCTGTCATAGCTCCGTTTAGCTATTTGCAGAACGGTACTCCGTTACCAACGGAGTACATTTTTACAGATAACACTAATTTTCCACAGACAGGTTAGTGTTTCCTGGATTGCAAATTTACCTCATTTGCATAGCTTTCAGCAGCAAATGAGGTAATTTGCATACCATGATGCTGTCCGTGCAAGAGTAGCTTTAGCAGCTCTCATGCACACCCCTGCCAACTGTACCTGGATTGCACGGCAGACATATTGCCGCCGTGAGCTCCTACACTCTTCTTGCACTCCGTGCAAGCTTTCGTAAATCCGGCTCACAATCTAAACAAGTAAGGGCCTAGGACAGAGCCCTGTGGGACACCCTGAATGTAACCAAGAATTTTACCTCTGGAGTTGCTGTATGATGCTTGCCATGTCCTATTTGTAAGCCATGCAGCTATCCGTCTTATCAACAGTACATCAGTACCTAGTTGTTCTAATTTATTGATTGGTGTTTTGTGTATGATCCCTTCAAATGCATTGCAGCACAATTTTTCATTCATAGCTGCTATTATGTTGTTATAGAACATCATGTTACAGCTGATAATAGATCTATTTTTAACATATGCATGCTGATATATGGTTTCAAGTCTCAACTTAATCAGTTCTGACAATAACTTATCCAGTGTTACCGTCTCCATTATTTTTCCACAACATGAAAGCAGACTTAAGGGTCTCTATGATTCTGGGTTTGTCCTACTCCCCTTTCCCTTAGACAGGTTTAATAAACACATATCTCCATTCTTGAGGAATCTCCCCATATTTACATGACCTAGTGAATAACATATAATAGTTCATAAGTTCGTGCTGAAGTGTTCTCAGGTCATTATTACTAATTCTGTCTCCTACCTGTGCTTTATTTGGATTCAGTTTGCACAGTAGTTTTTCAATATAATCTATTTTTCTTCCAGTTTCTGTGGTTACCTGGATGTCAGTAGGACAACTTATCTCCCCATTTGTGGAGCTAAACTGTTTTGCATAAGATTTTGTAAATATATCTAGAATATGTTGTGTCTGAGAATAAATTTTAAAATCTGCACACAGTTTATCAATTTGTATGTATTTACTTCTTCCACATCTTATGTATCTATAAAAAGGTTTCCTATTATACTCAATATCTTTATATAAATTTTCTTCAAAGTTTTCTTGATCTTGTCTCACACTATGCTTAATCTGTTTGTTCAGTTTGTTTATTTCAATTTTCAAAGTTGTAGTTCGACCTTTCTTCCATTTCTTATATTTTTTTGTGTCTCACCTTAATCATAGGTTCATAGGTAGGTACTAGGTTATCGGCCCAAGGGCCTAAGTAAGCCTAGCCAACAAAGTTCTCTGGCTTACGCCAACCCAAGAAAGTTAATTTCCTGTACCCCTGTCGAGCAGAGCCACAGAAGTGATCCCTGGGGTGTATTTCCTATTTCCCATCCACTCATCAAGATTTTTCTTGAAGAGTGTTAATGAGGAACTTTGCTTGACTTAGATGGGTAGCTTGTTCCAGAGTATGGGAAGTCTCTGGGACAGGAATCTATCCCTCCAGCATGTCCTGTTTATTGTGGTGACAAGGTTTAGGTCCCCTAGAGCATGTATCTCGGAGGGATTGGGATTTCTTTAGGTGTAGCATGTCCAACAGCTCTGGGTTTGACATAGCTTTATATGTTAGGCAGAGATCACCTCGGAGTAGGCAATATGCTACAGAGTAAAGCTGGAGTTTTTTGAGATGATCAGTGTAGGGCACCTGTTTGAGGCCAGTAATTCTCTTTGTAAGGTACTTCTGTGGCCTTTCCAGCTGCTGCAGATGTCTTGTGAGGTACATTCCAAAAGGGGCGTTGTACTCTATAATGGGTCTAATGAGTGTCGCGTAGAGGGGAACAATGACCTCTTTTTTCCTGGATGAGAACCCTTTTGTGATGAGGTGTGCTATGCAGAAGGATTTCCTGACTACTGTGGCAATGTGATTATCAAAGGAGAGACTACTGTCCATCTGGGTCCCAAGGTCTCTTATCACACATTTGGTGTTAAGAAGACTGCCACCTATGTGGTAGTTTATGGGTACAGAGTTTTTACCAAAGGGGATAACAATGCACTTTTTGGCATTGAGCTTGACGCCATGGCTCTGACACCAGGCATCTGTCTCAGCGAGGCCCTTCTGTAGGATGTCCACATCATTTGGGGACTTGACTATAGTTCCTAGTTTGCAGTCATCTGCGAACTTTGTTAGCCAGAGGCCTTTTGTGTTAGCTTGTACTTCAGAGAAGTAGATACCAAACAGGGGAAGTCCCAGGACTGAACCCTGTGGTACTCCACTTGTCACTGGTTTGAAGTCAGATTTGGAGTCTGCAACTTTGATAGTAAGTGAGCCAGTTAGCAACCCATCTTGTGACATAGGGATTTATACCTAGTTTAGTGAGTTTAGCTATAATTCCAGAATGGAGGATGGTTTCAAAAGCCTTGGTGAGGTCAAGATAGGCTGTGTGAACCACCTTACCCTCGTCTACGGCTTTGGTGACTGCCTCAAAGAAGTCGACCAGGTTCAGGAGGCAAGATCTGCCTTTCACAAACCCGAACTGGGTGGGGTCCAGAGTTTGGAGGTTACCAACGTCTTTGTTTATGAATTCCATGATGATACATTCCATGGTCTTGCAGACGAGGCTCATCAGGCTAATAGGGCAATAGTTCCCAGTGTCATTGGTGGCTCCCCTTTGTGGAGTGGGATAACTGTTGCTGTGCTCCATTCAGTGGACACAAAGCCTGACATGAGGCTATGATTGAACATGGTGCTTAGGTGGGGAGCCAGTTCGTTCTGAAGTTTGTGTAAAATGCAGCCTGTGATGTTGTCCATTCCCATGGATGCTGTGTTTTTGGCTTTAGAGTGTGCTGCTTTTACCTGCGTAGTTGTGATTACAGGGACTCTGCATTCTTCCTGTATAGATATGGGCCATTTATGGGGTGAGAGGGGGGTAAAGTTAACACTGAATCTATCTGTTGGTTCTGTAATTTTTGTGCCATTGTGCTGTAACTGAGAGCAGATCTGGGTGTTGCTATTGAGATTCTTGACATAGCTATAGAATGCTTTGTGGTTGTCCTTAGAATCAGTGGCAATCTTGTTTTCATAGCTAGCTTTGGAGGATCTTATAAGGGATTTCAGCTTCTTGCTGAGGCTGACCCGGGAGCACCACCACTCATGGGATTTTACTCTCTTTTGAAACAATTTCTTCCTTCTATTGTAGAGTTTGTTTATGGCAGGGGACCACCAGATTGGCTTCCTTTTTTTGGAGGATAGCGTCTTGGTTCTGTTTGGGATAGCATGATCCATGCACTCGTGTAAGTGCTTATAGAGTGCATTTGTGTAGGATTCAGCAGTCGTAACTGTATTGTCCATCTGCATGGGTGTCATGAAGTTCACCACTTCTGTCTTAAGATAGGAAACAAGAAGTTAGGATAGTGGTCTCTACCTCCACAAAAAGGCCAGTCACTAGCAGGGTCCCCTTATGGCTCAGTGTTCGCAACGCTCCTTCTTAGTATTTACTTTTTGGAAGTCAAACATTAAAGGCCTCTGGTTGACCAGGTTTGCGGATGAGTGCAAGTGCAATCCAGTTATAGAATCCCCCAAAAACATTAATATCCTATGAGAGGGCTTGTCGCAAACTAATAATAGGTGCCAGAACCAGAGTCTAGAAACTGAATTCCAAAAATGCAAACTATATCCTTTGGAAAGTCAACCTGCCCTGGGAATTAATATATGGACAATATAGCCCTATGAGTAGACCCAGTAGTTGGGAATTTAGGAACATATATGGACAGTGACTTGGCCTTTGACCATCATGTGTCTACTACTGTAAGGTAATCATTCTATACTGTGCAGCTTATAAGAAGCAGTATGGCATTCAGGTCCACAGATGTCATTTTCCTACTGTACTCAGCCCTCGCAGTAAGACGTTGTCCGGTTTGTTTCTCAGCTAGAGCGTCGTCTGCGTGGAGACATGCGTGAATGGTCGTACCTTCGTTGAAAGTTGTGCGTCAGGCCTGGCAAGCCAGTACGTAAAAATCAACTGCCAATCATTAGCGGACCGGAGTTTCGCTGTGGCGACCCGTAACCGGGAAAAGCCGAAAGACACAAACAAACTCAGCCCTCATTAAACAAACTGTTGATTACAATACTCCCTGTTATATGTACCTTACCACGCATATGCAATAACATGAATGCCCATAGAGGTTCCTAACAAAAATAATACAAGGTGTAAAGCACATGGAATATGCAGACCACCTGAAAGCCTTACCTGTATCCTACAGAGTACTGAGAGGTGATCTATGTCTGGCTTACAAGACACCATCTGATGCAGTATTGATGGACATGTTGCACATCTGTACATCTAACAGCATTAGAAATACCTGTTCAAAGGACCTAAATGCCATTTGTAACATAAATTATGTTGGAGGGACAGGTATGTGTCCCCTACTCATCCTTGTGAAGCAGAGTTCATCTCTGACCCTATACAAATACAACCTGGACCAATGGATGGGGAATCAGAAATTTAGCCCTGAAATGGTGCCTTTGCCCCTACCGGCAAGAGACAGCTTGTAAATGCTCTGCCACCTAAACTTGAGTATATACCCCTAGGTAATTTATCCTGTCATTTACAAAACATGACTAGGCTTAAAAAGGCCTTCTAGGGCCATTAGCCCAGTAATTGTCTATGAAACTATATCTTCATTGGTGTCATTTAGTCCCCAACGATATCAGTGTTCTGCAGAAAGACTTAACACAGACTAATGTCTGGTGCCAAATCCACAGACTGAAGCTAAATGCAAAAAAAAATGCATAATTATCCCCTTTGGGAAAGCTAACACTACTGCTAATTACAATATTGACAGCATCTCCCTAAGAGTCCCAGTTGTACAAGAACTGGGTACTCAGTTTGATAGTAATCTGAACTTCCACCACCATGTATCTACAGTGGTAAAAAAGTCCTTCTATGTGGCACATCTCATAAGTAAGGGCATGGCATCTAGATCTAAGGATGTTTTAATTCCATTGTACTTGGCCCTCATCAGACCAGTTATAGAGTACAATACACCCTTTTGCATGTACCTCCCTAGACACCTGCAACAGATAGTGAGACCCCAGAGGCTTCACACCAAGAAAATGCAGGGTACACAAAACATGTCTTATGCAAAAAGATTGAAAATCCTATCATTGTATTCTGTATCCTCTGGGCTACTATGGGGCAATCTTTGTCTGGCTTACAGGGCAGTCTGTGACCTGGCCTTGATGGAAATATTGCACATTCATAAATCAAACTGCACGTGAGTAACTCACTCCAGGGATCTTAACCTAGCTTTGGATATGAACAAATCATGCTGGAGAGATAGATATGTCTCCCAGAGGCTACCTCTCCTCCGGAACAAGCTCCCCATTCACGTGAAGCAGAGCCCCTCCCTGACCCTCTTCAAGCATAACCTGGATCAATGCATGGGTAATCGTAAATTCACTTATGGACAAAGGTAGTCAGTATTAGTCTCATACCTTGCAAAACATCACTCCCCTAAGTATCAATAATTGGGGTAACTCTATAAATATGGCTAGGCCTGTAAAGGCCCTTGGACTACTACCTAGTAACCCCTTATGAACCTATGAATCTACTATGCTCAAAACATCATGGCTTTTGGTATAGTAGAAGCACTTCTACAGCACTCTGGACACTTACTGATATCATCCTCCTGGCTATAAACAAAGACCTCCTCAATGAAGCCATCTTTATTTACCTCACCAGAGTTTTTGATACGTTTGACCATAACATTCTGTTAGATCACCTAAATGAAATTTGAATTAGCCCAAATACAGCTCCCTGGTTTATAAAATATCTTTCCAACTAGTACTTCTCAGTTCCATTTCAGGGCACCCTCTCAGCTTCCACCCCTCTCCTTAAAGGAGTCCCTCAGGGCTCCATTCTGGCACAACTTCATTTTTTTCATTTTCATTAATAAACTAACATTTGACCTCCCTCATCTTTTTCTCCTACTTTATTCTGATGACGTCTTATTTCACCTGACCTCCTCAGGGAAATAACAACTTCAAGCTGACTTCCTTTCTCTTATCAAATGGCTTAGTAACACAAAGCTAATTCTGAACACTTTCAAAACTAAAACAAAGCTGTTTGGTACCTCCTCTAAATGGACAACAAACTCTCAATCACTTTTTATCCATGACCATCTTGGCAACCCCATTGATCAAGTCATCTCCTTCTAATACCTTAGTATGTGGCTTGATCCCACGCTGAACTTTCATCTTCACCGAGAATAAATACAGAAGAAAATAAATTCTCTTTTATTTTGGTCCTATAAAATGTCCTCCTTTATCTCCAGACCAAGCAGGAATGCCATAGGCACAACTTGAATATAGATTCCCACTTTGCAGCAGCATCCAATAAAAACTCCTCCACCATCCAAACTATAAGTAACTGTATCTTCCATTTCATTCCCCTCTCTCCTAGAAGTGAGTATCATTGCATCACACTTAATAAAACCAATTAACTACCTGTCCAACAATGTGACAACCTGCTTCTTGGATCTCATCTCTACAACCTCCTCAAAGAACACTCCTGTTGTCTTCAGACAACCCACCAGTTACAATTTAAGAAGTTTTAACAACTCTATGTCACCTCTTCAGTGTCCCAGAACCAGACTTCATTGTCTTCTCTATCCTAGGCCCAAAACTCTGGAAATCTCTCCCTACTAATCTTAAAAACCTCACCTCATACCCAACATCCCATGCTCAGTTTAAAGATAATCTGAAATCCGAATAAAAAGTCAGTGCCGTAGTGATTCACTGAATAGGACTACTTAGAGGAGCTGCCATCTTTTCATTCATTTATTCGGTATTCCAGGTTGTTTCCCGTTATCTTGTCCATCTTCAGTTTGGTGGTATCTTTTAGCATTATACATTCAATAAATGGATTGATCTCCACTTCCTATTTATATTTTGTTATGCATTAAGATCACTAGAGTTCATAAGCTCATTTATAAGGGACAGTTTCAAGCTGTAGTCAGCACTGTTCAACATCCTGCTCCTCTACTTTAATAGTTATTAGCACCGCCCAATCTCACTACAAGCCGTGGTTTCACTTTTTGTGATCATTAACATAAATATATAGGCTCCCCATTGAGGACTGCTTGATCGAGTAAGGGCAATGAGTCCATTTGCACTGACAGAGAACTGAGTTTAGGAATGGAGTTTAGCCACTGGTAGAATCAGAGGGAAGGATGAAGCATTTGAAGGCCATTTCTTCTCTCCTAGGAGGAGAGTTTGTGAAAACCTAATGTTTGTAAGACCTGTGGTTGAGTCCAAGAACCTCAGAGTCATCTACTCAAATTACAAGGGGGGGGCAGCAAAAACATCTTTGATATCATTGCACCAGCTACTCCCCCTAAGCTAGGACTTTGGCCATCCTCCTTAAAGATGATAACTCCTGGCCGCATGCACTTTAGCTGATAAGTCCCCTCTCCTAAGTTAAGGACTTTGCCAATCCACCTTAAAGGAGAACCACACCCACAGACTAAAAAAAATGTTTATTTAGGTTCATAGGTTCATAGGATGGTACTAGACTATCGGACCTAGGGCCTACACAAGCCTAGCCATAACAATTCCCTGGATATTTCTTCCCACAATATTTACTTCCCTGAACCGCTGTCTAGCAGGGCGACTGACGTGATCCCCGAGGTGAATTTCCTATCTCCCATCCACTTGTCAAGGTTCCTTTTGAAGAGGGCCAAGGAGGCGCTCTGCTTGACATGTATGGGCAGTCTATCCCAGAGTATGGGGAGTCTCTGGGTCAGGAACCTATCCCTCCAGCATGTTTTGTTCATTGTGATGACAAGGTTTAGATCCCTGGAGCATGTGGCTCTGAGGGATTGGGATTTCTTTAAGTGGAGCATGTCCAGCAGCTCAGGGTTTGACATGGCCTTGAATGCTAAGCAGAGATCACCTCTGAGTAGACTATATGCCACAGAGTATAGCTGGAATTTTTTTAGACGGTCAGCATAAGGCATCTGCTTTAGGCCTGTGATTTTTTTTAGTGAGGTATTTCTGTGGCCTTTCCAGCTGTTGCAGATGTCTTGTGAGGTACATACCAAATGGAACGTTGTACTCTATAATGGGTCTAATGAGGGATGAGTACATTGGGACAATGACCTCCTTTTTTCTGAATGAAAAGCCCTTAGTGATGAGGTGTGCCACATAGAAGGATTTCCTGACTGTTGTGGTGATGTGATTATTGTAAGTGAGACCACTGTCCACCTGTGTCCCTAAGTCTATCATCACACTTTTGGTGTTTAGTGTACTGCCACCTATGTGGTAATTCATGGGTACATGTTTTTTCCCAAAGGGGATAACTA
The DNA here is from genome assembly GCF_019279795.1 of Protopterus annectens. Taxonomy (NCBI): domain Eukaryota; kingdom Metazoa; phylum Chordata; order Ceratodontiformes; family Protopteridae; genus Protopterus; species Protopterus annectens. The sequence continues at coordinate 364,350,619 of NC_056747.1, read as the reverse complement.
TACATTTCTTGGCATTAAGCTTGAGCCCATGGCTCTGGCACCAAGCATCTGTTTCTGTAAGGCCCTTTTGTAGAATATCCACATCATTTGGGGATTCAACAATGGCTCCCAGTTTGCAGTCATCTGTGAACTTTGTTAGACAGAGTCCCTTAGTGTTGGCCTGTACTTCAGAGAAGTAGATGCCAAACAAGAGCGGTCCGAGGACTGAACCCTGAGGTACTCCACTTGTGTGGAGCTGGATTTGGAGTTGGCTACTTTTACAGTGTGGGTTCTGTCAGTAAGCCAGTTGACAACCCATTGAGTGATGTAGGGATTTATGCCCAGCTTAGTAAGTTTATCTATGATTCCAGAGTAGGGGATGGTGTCAAAGGCCTTGGCGAGGTCCAGATAGGCTGTGTGGACCTCCTTACCCTTGTCCACAGCTCTGGAGACTGATTCAAAGAAGTCAATCAGGTTCAGGAGACAAGATCGACCCTTCACAAACCCAAACTGGGTGGGGTCCAGTGTTTGAAGGTTGCCAATGTCTTTGTTTATAAGTTCCATGATAATGCATTCCATGCCCTTGCAGATCAGGCTCGTCAGACTGATGGGACGGTAGTTCCCAGGATCCAAGGTGGATCCCCCTTTGTGGAGTGGGATAACTGTAGCTGTGCGCCACTCAGTGGGCATGAAGCCTGAGGTGAGGCTATGATTAAAGATGACACTTAGGTGTGGTGCCAGTTCATTTTGTAGTTCATGTAGTACAAAGCCCGGGATGTATCTGGCCCCATGGATGCTGTATTCTTAGCTTTGGAGAGTGCAGTTTCTACCTGTGTGGCCATGATTACTGGAATTTGGCAATCTTTTGGTATTGAGATGAGCCCTTTAGGGGGTGAGAGGGGGGTAAAGTTGGCACTAAATCGATCTGCCAGGATATTGGCAATATCCTTAGGATCAGTATAGTCAATGCCATTCTGTTGTAGCTCAGAGCAGATCTGAGCATTGACATTTAGATTCTTGACATAACTATGGAATGCCTTGTGGCTGTCTTTGTAATCTTCAGCAATTTTATTTTTGTAACTTGCTTTGGTGGATTTTATGAGGGATCAAAGCTTCTTACTGAGGCTGGTAAGGGAGTTTTTTGCATCCTGGGATTTTCCTCTTTTCTGCAACAGTTTCTTCCTTCTGTTGTATAGTTTGTTTATGGCAGGGGACCACCAGATTGGCTTCCTTTTTTTGGAGGAGAGCATCTTGGTTCTATTTGGGATGGCACGATTCATGCACGAGTGGATGTGCTCGTACAGTGCCTTAGTGTAGGATTCAGCAGTCGAACTTTCAGCTCCTGTCTGCATGGGTGTCATGAAGTTTGTCACTTCTGACTTGAGTAGCATGAAGTTGGCTTTGGAGAAGTTTTTTATAGAGGTTTCCTTACTGGGGGGTGTGGGTGGGATGTGGATGTCAAGGGTGATTAGCTTATGGTCAGACCTGACCAATGAGGGGGTGACCACTGGTGTGGAGCATCTATCTCCCATGTTGGTAATGACCAGGTCTAGGATATTGGAGCCCCTGGTGGGACAATGGATTAGTTGATCCAGGGCATTGGAATTTATGAATTCTAAGAACCATTGGGAAAAGGTGTTGGTACCCAAATAGTTCTCCCAGTTAATGGCAAGGTAGTTGAAATCACCCAGTATTAGGGTGTTTGGTTGTATCTTAATATTTTCCAGTATGTTTAGAAAGGTGTAGTGACAATCTTAGGGCATGGTAGGGGATCTGTAGCAAGCTTCAATTTGGACTGTAGTCTTACCAAGTGTTTGTTGCACCTGGAGAATTTAAGATGCAGTGTTGGACAACTAGCCTGGAGGTGTGAATATCCTCTGTAAATATGGGCACTCCTCCAACTTTAGTGTTTCGGTCTTGGTTTGATAGCCAAAAAGTGTGGTAAGAGTTGTAGCCTGGTATTGCAGGCGTGCTCTCTGGAGTCTTGAACCAGGTCTCAGTTACTGCACAGATATCGATGTTCTCCATTTTTAGGAGTGCCTCGATAGAGTGCATTTTGAGGTTTAGACTTCTAGCATTGAGTAGCATTCCCTTCAGATTTTGCATGCTTGTATCTGTTATGGTGGTGGTTTTGTCCTTTGAACCTTGCCTAAAAAAGGCACTATAGGGGTGGCAAGAGCTTTAGCCAGTAACCTGAATCCCAGGGGTGACAGGTGCAGACCATCTCTGACAAAGCATCATGGTTTGTCGATCATGTTGCCCCAGGCAGACAGATACTGAATCCCCTTTGAATGACACCAGAAGCTTAGCCAGTTGTTGAAGTCAATCATTTTGTCCTTATACTGTGGTATCATTCTGGGTGAAGGCAGGATGCTACTCAGGGATAGGGTCATACCTGCCTGGGCAACATGATCCGAGAGCTCTTCCATGTCTCTTTTCATGTAGTCCAGGGAGGTATGTCTCAAGTCATTCACTCCAACATGGACAATGACAGAGTCGTATTTGTACTTGTTGTGGAGTGACTTGAGTGCATGTGTTATGTGGCGGATCCTGGCACCCGACAGGCAACTGACTGTAATTTTCTCCTTGTTCAGCCTGGTGAGTGGGACATCAGTGTGCCTGACTATAGAGTCACCTATGACTAAAGTGTTGGGTACATTTTCTTGCCTAGGGGATATTGTTGGGTGGCACACTGGTGTTGTGACCTATGTGTCACTGGTTGTGACTGGTGTTTGTTTGCGTTTCAGCTTTGGAGATCCTTGTTGCTTAGGCTTGGTTTGGTGTTTCCTACATTTTAACACCACTCGGGGACTATTTACAGGTTTTTAAATATTTTTATATGTAATTTCTCAGTCTGACCACATGGGGAGTGGCGTGATGAAGTAATTATGATTGTTTAGTCTGTCTCTAGGTATACCACAGTGCAGTGCTTGTCTGTAAAGAATTACATCATGCAGGCTTCTTTGTTCCTAAAACTCCTGTCACTGCATTGATTTTACATGCATACACTGCTGTCTTTCAGTTACTTTTAAGTAACATTTCATGCCGTTCAGTGACTACTTAAAATGCAAACAGTGCAAATGCCACAGAATAGACTTTCAAAGTGCATTTTACTGCTGCTTCTTTTTAGAATGGCTAAACTGCAGTCTTTTGTGAAACCTGAATTGTACTAGTTTGATTAATCTCCCATCCCCCTTCACACCTAACTTCCCTAGCTGTCAAAGTGCTGAGGGTAATTTGAGCTGTTACCTGTGCTGATTGACATCTCACAGCAGGAGACTTGCCTCATGTACTGTTTCCTTGTTCTAGCCTTTACTTTCTGTATGGGTAGGGGAAGGAGCAGGAAGCTGTGACATCACAGCATAGGTGGGTTTTTAGGACAGTATTGGTGATGTCAGTTTGGGGAGGGAAATGGCCAGAAAACTACCTGTATTCAGTGGCCTTGATGACATCAGTGAATTGGAGACTGCAGCAAGGGTGTAACAAAAGTGTTTTGAAAGTGAAACCAGCACAGTACAGTAAGGTACTGTTCTAGTGGAGAGAAACAGTCAATTTAAAATATTTTAAATGTTGCATTTTTGTTTATTCATAGCAGTGACAGTAAATAGGGAGAAAAAAGACAGAGAAGTTGAGCATTTAATAACAGAATCCCATTGTTGTCCTTTAAAGATGATAACTCATGGCCACATGCACTTTAACTAGCTGATAGGTCCCCCACTTTCCATGGCTACAAGTGATTTATGGCTGAAGCTGACTCCCCAAGGAGTCGGCGACATGTCCTGAAGGGTTATAGTGGGGTACCAGGATCGAGCAGTCAGGTGATCCAGGGTTAGGGATGGGTGGAAGTCAAGAGAAGATGCAGAAGGCAGTGTGGGACCAGGAGGGGAGCTATGAATAAATAAACAAATATACATTTATAGATAGATAAATGATAGCTAGCTAGTATATACACATATAGGCTTCCCAACTCCATCTTCAGATGAACAAGTTTAGTACATCTTGCTGCTTTAGAAGCTCCATGGCCTTGTACCTACATTTATTTAAGATGGCTTATGTGTATTTATCTACAAATGACAGTTAAGGGCATGCAAAGATTTTTTTATTTAATTGTGTTCCAGTTTACAGCATGCAGCCCCTTCCCTCCCCCTCCAAGTTTAGTCCCACTACACACCCAAAACATCGCATGCTTCTAGTCAGCATATCTTTGCAATACTGAAATTACCTCTGGCTTAAGTTAAAAAAAAATATTCACACTGTCATCCAGAAAAAAATGTATAACAAATTTTATAACTTACATAAAACCATGGTACATATCACATGGCTTTTTTAAATTTAAATTCTAGTACATCTAATTTTACAAAATAAATAAATTATTCCAAAAAAGTATATTGGTATTTTTGTGAAGTTTCACACATGGTATGCCTTTTTTGTCATGCATTGTTTTAGTTAGTAACAGCTCTATTTGGTCATTTGTTTTCTGGACTTGAATTTCAAGAGCTTTTTTGTTTTTTTCCTTTACTCTATTTGCCCTGCATAGGAGTGTTTTGTTATGCCCATATAGAATTGTATTTATAGCATATTGTGACTTTAAATAACAGGTAAAATGCTGCTTTATTCACTAATGTGAATATTGTCACCTATTTGTACTTTTAGATCAGTAACCTGTTTGGCAATTAGAGTAGAACTTACTGTAACCTCTGAGGGATTCAACTGACTCTGTGTATCTGCATAGCAACACTGTTATTTCTGACTGTTAGATGGAGAATTCTAAATTGTGTGTAGCATCTTAGTGGTTACTATTTTCTCTTCATAACCTTTATAACAATACATAGTAGTGTAGTGTATGTTATAATAACTTGGTATGAACTGCAGCTACCTTTTTGTTTTTTTGTTTTTGTTTGTTTTTCTCTGCTATCCTTGCATTTTGTGTTGCTCATAGAATTGTGCGGTTTCTTACAAGGTATGCTGCTCCCCCCCTGCATCCTCTATCTTAGTTACTTGGTAATCAGAGTGTTTTAAAACTTCAGACCTAATATCTACCTCCTTTTCCTTTTCACTTCCAGTCCCTTCAACAAAAGTTTCATCCTGTGTCTTGGCCAACCTCCAATCAACTCAAGGCTGTCTTGTTCCCCTGCACTGTGAGACCCTGCATCGGTGGAACACTAAAGTGCTTTCAGCTACACTAGTGTATATGAGAGTTGTATTTAATCTGTCCTCTAAACTGAAGACTCTTTCTCCTTTCACTGTACACGTGCACACTACTGGTCCACCCTCCTCCATTTTTCTCTTTCTATTGTACTCCTAGGTCATTTACTTAAAACTACTTTCTCTTGGAAAAAGTTTACCTACGTACCTGCAGCCCATACTACAGTTGTTTTTCCCTGTAGAAGTGGTGGTCCTTTTCACCACACTGTACTAGATTAGTAGCATAAGATTTGTAGTTATACTTGCTCAGGCCACCAGGTGACATTGTTTAACTACTACCTATCTTTTAATACAAGCCAAAAGTACTGTAACTGTTCTATTAATTTACCACTGCCCTGTTTTAACCCTATTAATACTTACTATAGTCTACTAAACTGCTACTGCCCTGTTTTCAGCTCCTATCCCCTGTCAACCCTCTGCATCCTTCTAATTTCACACACACAGTGCCTTATGCCAGTACCTCCTTACCTCTACCTCTGAGCTAGTGCTCAGCTTCACTGATAACTTTTCGCTGGCATTCTTCCTTCTCCTTGGCTCTGCCCGCTCCATTCGCCCTGCAAGCTCACTCCACCCCCTACCCTGCCCTCAATTCCCACCCGCCCTCACTACTCCTACTTTTATTTCAACCACTCCCCACCCACTCAAATCAACCATCCAAAGTAACTAAATACATCACTAATTAAATACATCACTCTTTCAGTACCCCCTCTCACCCCACAGCTCTTCTCTCCAACTACAAATCCTCCTGTATTAAACTACCTTTTTCTAACCATGCTTTCCTTACTGTTCCTAACACTCCAAACCCCCATCTCCCTCCTACTACTCCTAACAACTTTATACCATGCCAATTCCTATACCTCCAATCAGCTTACACTCTCTACTCCTTACCATACTCCCACACAAAACCATCTCCTCCCTCACACAAATAATCATTTATTTTCCATCTCATCCTGTTTCAGCTCAACCCTCTGCATCTTTTTAATCCTAAAATTATTTCCACTACTGAAAAGACACTTGCTCTTAAACAAATACTAGACCATCTAGAATACCCCAAATCCAAACCAAAACACACTAAAATAACTTCCTTCAATAACCTTATCTTAGCTGAAGACATTCACCCCAACCCTGGACCTAACCCACCCACAAATAACAGTTACCGTCCCCCTTCCTCTAACCTTTCATCCTCCTACAATACTCTTAAATGTTTCACAGTCAATGACCAGAGTCTCAACAACAAAGCACATCAGTTTCAAGCATGGCTAAGTCATAACCAACCTGACATTGTAGCCATCACTGAAACTTGGCTCAAACCCCACATCTCTGACTCTGAAATCCTACCCTCTGGATTTCACACTCTTAGATGTGACCGCCCAAAGAAAAAAGGCGGAGGTGTTGCATTAATCTATTCCAATCTGCTTACCTTAATTCCCCTACCAAACCCCATTCCTAAATTCACCAATGCAGAACTAACAGTCGGTCTATTAAAAATGAACAATCACAAAAGCCTCTGTATCATCGTCCTTTATATCCCATGCGGAAATAACGTCTCAGCCCTTGAAGACATACTCCAATGGGCCTCAGCTGAAATTAACCTTGAAACTTACATACTAGGCGATGTAAACATTGACTGGAATAAAATCAACAGTCCCATACTCTTCCTGTCCATTAAACTCTTTAACTTTACTCAAGTCACCCACTCCATCACCAGACCCAATAAAACAAATCCTCCAGGATCCACCCTTGACTGGATATTAGTCACCCATCCAAATAAAATTACCAACTCTGGCACCATCCCTGACTCTATTAGTGACCACCTCCCAGCTTTCATTTACCATGCAACCACCTCCCATCCACACCAACATCAATGTATTCAGACCCATAACCTTATTAAATTGGACCCCAAAACCTTCTCTAATTATCTCAAACAAATGAATTGGAACATTCTAAACACCCTTCCAGTCGATAAAGCCATAGGCCACTTTAATTCTACTTTCCTAGACGCTCTAAATTCCCTAGCGCCACCAAGGAAAAAAAGAATACAAACTATAACTGCCTCTTGGCTAACCAAAGAAACAAAGCAAATTGTGCATCAAAGAGACAAATCCTGGAAGCTTTACCAAAAGAATAAACTTCCCAAAACCCTTCTCCAATATATGCAGCTCCGTAACTTTGCAAAAAACAAATCTTCAAAGACAAAAAATCCTACAACACTAAGCTCCAGTCCAACCATCCCCAAAACCCTAGGCTTTTTGGAACTCCATATACTCACTCCTCAACCCAGGCTCCAAAAATAACTCCTGTCCTGACCCAAGTAAATCTGACCTCGAATTAGCTTCTCTGTTCAACTCTTTCTTTATAGAGTCAATATCCGACCTAATGAAATCTTTTCCCAACAACGACCCAACTCTCCTACATTCCACCTCATCTAAGTCCCAAAATAATTTCCCCACTATGTTTGAGCTTAAACCTGTCTCCACTAACTATATAAAAAGACTTCTATCCAAACTTAAACCCTGCTCCAATGCACCTGACAACATCCCCTCTTCCTTTCTCAAGTCTGCTGCCGATGGTATAGCTCTCCCAATTAGTATCCTAATTAATAGATCCATAAAGGAATCCTATGTCCCTAGACTCTGGCATTCTGCCTTTATTCTTCCTCTCCACAAGGGAGGCAAAAACACTAACATTTCAAACTTCCGCCCTATAGCTCTTCTCTCTCCAATCGCCAAAATCCTGGAAACATGCATCCACCTCCAACTTATGCCTTTTCTGACTAAAAACTAACTTCTTACCCCTACCCAACATAGCTTCTGACTAGGACATAGCACCATAACAGCTCTACTCTCATTCTTAGAAACTGTCAATCAAGCCCGAGATTCTGGGAACTTAGTATCCACAGTGCTCCTAAAGCTCTCTAAAGCATTCGATACTGTTTCCCATAAGCACCTTCTAAGTCGCCTCTCAAACCTAAATCTCTCCCAAAACACTCTTTCCTGGTTCTCAGACTATCTGTCAGATAGATCTCAGGCTGCGAAATGGAAAAAAGGCACCCCAACTTTCTTACCCACCCCTACTGGAGTACCACAGGGATCCACCCTCGGACCAATGATGTTTAATATATTTATCAATAACTCTCACTCTGCTATTCCTAATGCCAAAGTAATTCAATATGCAGATGACTCTACACTTGTCTGCTCTGCCTCTAACCTCCCTGAACTCCTATCTAAAATTCAGACTGCCTTCTCAACTACTGAAATTTGGATGTGCCAAACTCACCTTTCTCTCAATGCTAACAAATCTAAAATACTACTATTCACACCCTCAAAATCCTTCTCTTTTGATAAAAAATCATTCCAAGTCCTTTGCCAAAGCAACTCTCCAATCAAAGTTGTTCCCTTTACCAAACTACTCGGTGTAACTATAGACTAATACCTCAAGTTCGACATCCATATTCAGCAAAATATAAAGAAAACCCACCAAAAACTAATTATGCTATACAGGAACAACCACTTCCTCTCTACACCTACCAGGCACACTCTGGCCTCCTCTTACCTCCTTCCCTCCCTTCTGTATGGCACCCCACTACTAACTAACCTATCCACTTCCATCACTTCCAAACTTGAAACCTGTTATAGCAAAATTTCTAAATTTGCCACCAAAGCCAAACATTCCACTCATCACTGTGTTACCCTCCAATCCCTCACCTGGTTAGAATTCACAAATTACCTGGACTTCCTCCAGCTCACTACAGCACATAGACTAGTATTTAATCCAACCAAATGCCCCACTCTAACATTCTTCCCCCATACACCCCAAATAGAACTCTCAGATCTGAACACCAAAACTTAATTACTGTCCAAAAACCTAAACGTCCTGCTGGACAGCTTCTCCTTAGGTAAGAAATGGAACTCTCTCCCTTCCACACTAAGGACAATGTCAAACACAAACAACTTCAAAACTCAGCTTTACACCTACCTCTCTTTCAAATGGAAATGTAACTGCATTTTCCCTACCTAGAACTCTTTAACAAAAGCCCCTGGGAGGGTATCCTCCTGAGTTCATAAGCACCTTATATACTGCGGTGGTGGTGCTGCGGTAGTGTTGTTGCCTCACAGTAAGAGGTTGTCCTGTTCGATTCTCAGCTAGAGCGTCTTATGTGGGGAGACATGTGTGAACGGGTGTACCTTCGTTGAAGGTTGTGCGTCAGAGCTGGCAACTCGGCATGTAAACATCTTCTGCCAATCATTAGCGTACCGGAGTTCCGCTGTGGCGACCCCTCACTGGGAAAAGCCGAAAGACACAACAATAACCTTCTATAGCTAATTCCCATACGATCTCTCACAGTGTAAATATTGCAAATAGCTTTTGACTTTTGACTTTAACTGTGTAAATTTGTTAAAATGTATCTGCACAATATTTTTTCCACTATGGGCAATATTGCTCATGCTTTGTATTATTTGATATGTATTTGTACGTGTACTTTTATTTTTATTGGACTGCTATCTTTACTGTAATCTGTTTCATTGAGCTTTTCTCCCTGGGCCTCCATTGAAAACGGGCTGTCTGGGCCCAGTGGACTTCCCCAGTAATCAAATGGAAATAAAATAAATAAATAATATGCTGGGGAATACAGGACATGCATCAACATTCAATGACATTGTGGACAGTGGTGCTGGACCTGCTTTTAGTATGCAACAAGATCCTTGTTTGAGTAAAATAGTGTGCCTCATTTAAAAGGCTATTCTGTTAATCGTCCTGGAATTTATATTCAGATTGGCACCCTTCTACAGCGCTGATAATGATGCCATCGCAGATGTCTCACATGTCAAAAGTGACCTAGCATATTTTCAGCATTTGTAGCCCCATGCTGTTATAAAACATGATGAAACACGAAAACAAATTGCAGCACTAAAGTAAGACTTTATTTTAGTTTTTATTTTAGCCTTTGCTTTGTTATTTGTTTTAGCCAGTGCTGTGAACTTAGAGGGTTTTGCTTTGTTTAAAGCTGATAGAAACCAAGCTCTATGTGGAAAAGCTAAGGGAGTTGGTTTGTGCATCTATGTAAATGAAAACTGGTGTATGAACTGTGAAATTAAATGAGTACAATGCTCTGAAAATGTAGAATTATTGCAGTGAAATGCAGACCTGCCCATGTACTCAGAGAGTTTAATGGAGTCTATGTAACAGCTGTGTATATGCCAACTAGTACTAATACCTCCGAGGCACTAATCATACTGCACAATTCCATATGTGAGCTGCAAAGTAAAAATCCTGACTGTGCATATGTGATGGCTGGGGACTTCAGTAAACCAGATCTCAGTGAGGTGCTACCCCACTACCATCAATTTGTGGACTTTCCCACAAGGGAAGCAAATACCTTTGACAAGGGTTACACCATCATCAAGGGTACATACAAAGCAGTGCAGCAGTCAGACTTGGGTAGCTCTGATCATATTTTAATACGATTAATACCTGCTTACAAACCTCTGCTAATCAGAGAAACACTCACTGAGAAACTGATCAGGGTCTGGAATGAAGGGGCAGTGGAAAGTCTCAGGTACTGTTATGATAATACCTGCTGGGACGTCTTCAGAGAAGCAGCTACTTTCAATCAGCATGTGAACATAGATGAATACACAGACACTACAATGGCAAAGATTTCAAAATGCGAGGAGAACGTATCTACAACCAAGAAGATAACAATCAGAGACAATCAAAAAACCTTGGCTAACCAGCAGAGTGTATGAGCTTCTGAGGGCAAGGAATGAGGCATTCAGGGCCAACAACAAGGTGGATCTAAGTGAAGCAAGGGCTAAGCTAAAAAGGGGCATCAAAAAAGCCAAGAAGGAGTATGGAAGAAAGGTACAAAGTTGCTTTGAGGACATGACGGATACCAGGAGCCTCTGAGAAGGCATTCAGCAACTAACTGACTACAAGGCCAAGTCAGTTCGATGTGATGACAGCACAGAATTTCTGGACAGGCTGAACTCATTCTATGGCACATTTGAGGAGAACAACAACCTGGAGGCTACATAGCTACCCACTGGTCAGAATGAGACAGTGCTCAAACTTAATCCTGGAGAAGTGAGAAGCCAACTTAAGAAAGTGAACCACAGGAAGGCTGCAGGCCCTGATAACATTCTTGGCAAAGTATTAAGAGAATGCACAGACCAACTGTACCTAATCCTTACAGATATTTTCAATACCTCTCTGGCTCTTGAAAGAGTGCCAGCATGCTTCAAGGTAACTAATACAAGCCCACTGTCTAAAAAAAGCCAATCCAGCTTGCTTAAATGACTACAGACCAGTGGCACTAACCTCAGATGTCATGAAATGCTTTGAAAGGATAGTAAAAAAGCATCTGTCAGAAGCTCTGCCACTGACCTTTGACCCTCTACAGTTTGCATGTCAGCCAAACAGATCCACTGCGGATGCCTTTTCGGTGGCCCCACACCTCTCTCTGGAACATCTTGAAGAGAGGAACAACTATGTCAACCTGTTGTTCATTGACTTTAGCTCAGTATTCAACACAGTGGTTCCGATGCAACTCATAGGCAAATTAATTAACCTTGGCGTCAACAAGAGCATCTGCAACTGGATCCTTGACTTCTTGATTGGAAGACCACAGAAGACATGTGCTGGTAACAACACATCAGATATCATTACACTCAACACTGGTGTGCTTCAAAGGTGTGTACTTAGTCTTCTACTATTCACCATCCTTACCCACGACTGCTTAGTGAAATTTCCAATAACCATATGATCAAAGTCGCAGACGATACCACTGTGGTGGGTCTCATAAGGGATGATGACAAGAGAGAATACAGTAAGGAAGTCAGCTCTCTGATCAAATGGTGTGAAAATAACAACTTGGATCTCAATGTCAACAAAACTAAAGAATTTATCACTGACTCCAGAAAAAGGTCAACCATTCACTTGCCACTTGAGATCAATAGTGAGGTGGTAGAGAGAGTTCAATCTACAATGTTCCTGGGGGGTACACATCTCAGAAGACCTCTCTTGGTCCATGAATACAGGCCAGATAATTAAAAAGCTCACCAACGCCTGCGCTTCCTGAGAAAGCTCAAAAGAGCAAAGCATCCTCTGAATGTTCTATACACTTTCTATAAAGGAGCTATTGAAAGTATTCTGACCTGCAACTTTACTGTGTGGTATGGAAACGGTACTACGGCAGAGGGGAAGAAGCTTCAAAGAGTGGTGTGGATTGCAGAGACGATAATGGGCATACCTCTCAACCTCTTAGAACAAGGAATCTGGACAAAGCCATAAATAAAGGGCGGGGCAAAGGTCCAAAAATAGGAACACTTTTTAAATGTTGCTCTTACAGACTTAGAAAGTTAATAGAATAACAGATTTTACATTAGCATGAATTTTCTGAAAGGAATGAAGTCTGAAACTCAAATGTCTGTCATTATTTTCTGACTTCAACACTCAACGATTTGCCAAATGACTTGCCAGAAAACCACAATTTTATGAGAAACAGACTAAAAATATGAGCCAAAAAATCTGGACATTCTGTGAAAATCTGTACAGTTAAGAGGTATGAATTAATGGGCACAAATCTTCCAACCATGCCAAGAACGTTTTTACAACAAGAAGCATAAAGAGGGCATACAAAATACTCAGTGACAAGTCACATCTAGCATTTGGCTGGTTTGCTAGACTTTCATCTGGCAAGAGGTACCCCAGCATCCGCTGCAGGACCTCCAGGCTCTTGAACAGCTTCTGTCCAACAATAATAAGGCATAAACTCTGACATCAACTTGGACGTCTCCTACCTCCAAACATGATGTCACTAGTAATATTTTACTGAAAGTGATACATTATTTCATTCTCTATAGTTAGTATATTCTTACAGAAGTGCAATATCTTTCTCTTAAAAGTGCAATTGCAATAATTCCTCATGTGCAGTACTAATGATCTGCCTTTCCCTTCTCTTTTTCTGTGTACAGTACAATTTGTTCATATGTTTAGGTTTATATGTATGAGTAGTTTTAGCTGACTAGGAATAGGCTGTAAGTATTTTTTATGTGTATTGGTCATTAGAATAGTGTATATGCCTTGTATTATTCTTTTTATACTTAAATTGCCTCTGTACTCTGATGACAAGCTAATACACAAAATTCCGTTTAGGTTGCACTTGTGTTTCCTAAGTTTTCTTTGAATCTTTGAATCCTTTTTGCTACAAGAATGCAGTGATTATTGAGGAAAAATCTATTTTTGTGCAAAGTTACAGAGCTCAGGATTAGAAAAATACAAATACAGTTTTGTAAGGTAACGGTAGTTTACTGATTTTTTTTCTGTCTTTTTTTGATAAATCGTCACCTTTGGGCCCATCTTTTCTAATGAATTTATTATGTTCTTTACTGCCTACCAATTTTTTTTTTTGTCTTCAGGTTATCATCTAGAAAGCCAGAAGGTGGCAGCATTACCACATAGATAAACACGCTGTGTCAGTGCTTCATGCACTAAATTTGTAAGCCCTAAGAGCTTTAAAAGAAAGCAAGTGCATTTATCAATAGAAAAGAGGAAGTATACAATGAGAGCAAGTATACAATGAGAGACCCACATGCTGACAAAGGCTCAGAAGTGTAGCTATAGAAAATTTCTTTGATCTTTTAAAGGTCCTTTGGTAGGCCACCATGAGCTACATCAGAAGCTTGAAAAGAAGTTACTGAATTACCAGGCAACTTAAACTGTAAGAAATGCACCATGTTTACAAAGAATTGACAACAGCCACACTTCCACTAGTATCCTGCAAAAGTAAAGTACATCCTCCTCTCCTTGCACCTACGCTGCTTACTCCAAGACTGACTCAACAACAAAGCACAAAAGACAACAAAAATTATCTGGACAAAGGATCCTAAACAAAACCAAAGGTGGAAAGAGAAGGTCCTAATCATGAAAAGACAAGAGAGAATTCAACCATTTACTGCTATGGCTGGCAACTTCCCCTTTAGTTCTTTTGATAATTTATCACCTTTGTGTAAAAGCCCAAGAAACAACTGAGTTACTGCAGCAGCAAAACCCATCTAACATTCCATCCAGCCACAACCTCTGTTTTCCATGTTTGCATGTGGGGTCAGGTGTCGCTTCAACAGTGACAGCCATCTAGAGACAAGGTTTACACCAAACATCTAACTTGCAAAACAAGAACAACAGATGTTGAAACTCACTGTAATGCCATTAAAAATATGTTCATGGAGCTTCGATTCCCTGCACCGCTACCCTCGCCACCAATTTGTAGGGCTGCAGCCCTGTCACATGCACAGACGCAACCCTATTACCTTCATCACTGTAGCTTGCAGTAAGGGAAATACTGCAACATCAGACTTAAAGGGTCATACCCAGGGATTTTTTTGTTTTGATTCTGGTCTTTGTTTACATGTTCAGTCTGGCTTTCTGGGCATGTCCCAACTTTGACTGGGGTGGGGTGCCTACAGGAAGTTCCAAAGGTGTTAGCTAGATTCCATCTCAAATTCAGTTCTACTCACCACAGCTCTCACTGAGTCATTCATTAGTTTTTTGCCTGTACCTTTTTATCCTCAGACAAAAGTAACCTTTCAGGAAATTAATGGCCTGGCTTGCTATTATCTTGCAGGAAAGCATATGAGCAATGCAAAGCAAAAACAATAAACAGAATGGTCTGTCTATTCCATGTCAAATTTTGTGCTCATTCCTGAATGCAAGCTAAGTGCAATGATTTTATCACATGACTGCCACTATCTCTGCTGAATAATGCAAGTTTCAAACAGTAGCAGACACAATCTTCTCTCCCTCTCTTTTTCATGCTTTATTGGGTTTTTGTCTGAATACTAGCCATGTGCAGTGGCTTTTTGACTGACTTGTAGCTCTATATAAATGCATGTCTGATGCAAGGTTCAAACATTAGTAGAAACAGTCTACAATTCCTTTCATTTTCTGATGTAAAGTTTTGATTTTTAAATACTAGCTAAGTGCCTTGATTTTATGGTCTGTCTGATTCTAATTCTGTAGAAACACCGGTGAGGCAGAGTTTAAACATAAGTAGGTACACTCATCCGTTCCTTTCATATTGTATTTATATTGACTTCTGTCTACTAGTCTAGTGCAATTCCTGGTATACATGTTGCACCTTTGTGAGTTACTGTATTGTATGTGCAATATGCCCTCCAGCATTTTTCTCTCTGATTTGACATTACAGATGTTTAGATTTGAGTCTATTCTGACTGTGGTTATCTGTAAACAAATAACTGAAATGCTGGGTAGGCCTTTTGTCTTCATTTTAACACTTTGTAATATCTGATGTGTGACTGATCCCCAGTCTGACAACCATTAGTCCTAAATTATGGCATTCAAACTATGATTGCCATTCCAAAATACTCACATGGTAGCAATGTCAGAGCAATGACAGAACTAGTATCTTGATCTGTTTACTACCTTGTGCTGGCTTATGCCATGCTCTCCATGGCAAATCAGCAGAAGATAAATACAAAATTTCCTGTAAGTGTGCTGTCCCCTGACTTTATATGCTGCTTTTGCACAATTCTATGTAGTGTCACTGCGAGGTTGCCACCTCACTAAGTGGTCAAGTGGGTCTTTTTTATACAAATATGTTCATAGGTTCATAGATGTTTTCTAGGCAAACACAAGGGCCTTTTTAAGCCTAGCCATGCATCCCGAATCTCTGAGAAGTACTTGTGCCCTTGATAAGTGTAAGCAGGGGCTTGGGATGTGAAACATTTACAACCAGTGGCCTGGGAGATGAACCATTTACAGGCTGCCTGTGTCCATTAGCTACATAGGTGCCAAACCAGATATACATTTCCTATTCCTTTTCTAATTGTCCAAGTTATACTTGAACTGGGTTGGGGGAACCTCTGTATCACATGGATGGGGAGCCTGTTCCAGAGAAGGGGTAGTCTTTGGAATACATATCTGTTTCTCCAGCAGGTCCTATTTATATCATAGGCAAGGTTTAAGTCTGTAGAATGGGTAATTCTGGTGTTGTTTATTTTGCGACTATGTAGGAGGTTTGTCAGAATAGGGTCTGACAATGCCTTGTATGCCAGGCATAGATCTCCCCTCAACAGCTAGGAACAGTCACTGAATCCCCAAATTACTTGGCCGTCCTGCAGGAAAGTTTGTCTCAAATAAATAACTGGTGTCAAAATTATGTCCTGAAACTAAATGCCAAAAAAATGCATGACTGTATCTTTTGGGAAGTCATGTACCCAAGGGTAATACCACATTGACAATACACCCCTAAGACCTGACCCAGTTGTTCAGGATTTGGAACTTATGTGGACAGTGACCTAACTTTTGATTAACATGTGTCTACTAATGTAAGAAAACCCTTCTATATTGCACAGATTATAAACAAAGGGAATGTGTCTAGATCTTAGAATGTTATTGAACCCCTTTACTTAGTCCTCATTAGGCCAGTCATTGCATATAATGCCCCCTTTGGCATGTATCTGTTAAGACACATGCAACAACTGAAATACCCACAAAGATACCTTACAAAAAGGATACAAGGGCAAAACAACATGTCCTACATGAACCCATAGATGATCTTAGGCATAGCCAACTAGGCGGTCGCCTAGGGCGCCGGTCTGGCAGGGGTGCATTTCCAGTAATCTGGATGGAATAGGTATGCCAGGTTGGGGGGGGGTGGCGTTATGGAGCCCTTTTGCCTAGGGCACCAGTTGACTTCTTGCATGGACCGACTGAAACGCTGTCACTATACTTGGCATCCTACAGATTGCTAAGATGTGACCTGTGCCTGGAGTAGAAGACATCCTCTGATCAATTGCTGATGGATTTACTGCACAGGAGTAAGTCATATGGCCTCAGAAATACTCAGTCTAGAGATCTAAACCTCATATTTCGCAGAGGATACTACTGTTATGGAACAGGCTCCCCGTCCACGTAAAACAAAGTTCATCCCAGTGCATTTTCAAGTGCAACTTAGATCTATGGATGGGAAAAACAAAATTTGCCCCAGGATTGCCTCATGCACTAATAATGGACAGATGCAGCTCCTAAACGCTTTATTCTATGCATGAGTCTCCTTGAATTATCTATGTTATGATCCCAGTTATTCACATTTGGAGTAATATATAATTATCAACCACAGGACAGGTAAGGCCAGTCTGCAACCAAATGGGATAGGTTATTTCTAATGCAAAAAGGGAAATTGGCTAGAATTAAAATGGCCTGCAAGTGCAGCTACCCTAGTGCTTAACTATGAACCTATAATCTTATATTTGACATGCATATATAAAACTGCATAAAAAATCCTTACCAAAAATTTGGAAATGCTTTACAGATCCAAAAACTCTCTCAACAGCACAGCTCCACTTGCCACTACTTAGCTCCTTCCCTCACTGCTTTCTGTCGCTCCCGTTCTTACTAACCTGCAGGCATCACAAAAAGCAAAATCTGAACAATGGTATAGTAAAGTGACAACATTTGTAGCAAATACGCTTTGCAGAACTCGCTACTATACAGCAGTGAAAGCTTAAATTGGTTAGAACTATCCCATCGACTAACATATACACAGCTTATTCAAGCCTATAAAATTATCCAGAATACGTCTACTTGTCTGGCACTAAGAACCATTCTACACAACTATGCTCGGACTCTGTCATTATGATCCAGTGAAGAAAACTTCTCTCTCTATCCATAAACCTATCAAATCTGCAGGGCACGGTCTATGTTATACCATGTTGCTAAGTCCTGGAACTCTTTACCTATATCCATCAGGTCCGTACTTTCCCTCCAGTCCTTTAAAATCATTCTGAAATAGTTGTTAGTCAAAATCTGTGTCTGTTCTTGCTCAACCCTGGGATATCAATATTCTTAAATATGAACAAGTTCCTATTCATACCTTACGCCTCCTTGCTCCCCTTTTTCACTCATTTCCTAACTTTATCTAGACAAGCAACAACACTATGTGTTTCCTCACTTCATATTGCAATTCGTGTATGTGTTATACTAGCTCACAGTTCACTTATCGTAACTGTCTAAAATTTCCCAGAAATCAGATATCAGTAAAAAATATCATGCTTGACCCTGTCCTGCCTACACCCCTGGAATATACAACACCATGTTTGTGTTTGTTTGTGTTTTTCGGCTTTTCCCGGTTAGGGCTCGCCACAGCGGAACTCCGGTCCGCTAATGCAACACCATACTATAATATAATATACCACATATACAACTTGTGATTGCAGCAACCATCCAAATGAAAACCCAACTCAAAATAAACAGGAGAACTAAACCAAAACCTAATTCTCTATATGGGAGCAAAAAGCACATAGCACTTTCACTTCAACGATAAAAATGAATAAGGAAGTGCATATATAACATTACAGTATACAAGATGTCTCATGATATGAACATGATATGTAATACAAGTACTCCCTGTCAAAATAAACTGGTCTACCCAGTTTACTTAGCAAACAAACCAACAAAAAACTAAGACAAAATTACACCCAGATATCTGTGGAAATAACTGTCCACTGACACCACAACAAATCAGATTGAAAAACAATGAAAGCAACATTACTGGACATTAACTACTTTATACAGCTCAACTATCCCTGGTTTTGCCTCATATTACCCTTCTCCTTGTTAAATGTTTTGATTTTCTGGTAAATCACTGAAGATTACAATCAGTGATGTCAGACATTCGTGTTCCATAGTTCTTAGTCTTTAGGAAATTCATGTTGCTGAAAATCCTGTTATCCTCCTACAGCTTTTAAGTGAAATGGGGTAATTAAAATTATCACTGATTTTGGACTAGTAAAGACCATGGTGGTCATTAAGACAGTATAAACCTATTAACCTCCTACCACCCAACACTACGACCTGTGAGAGATGCACTTATATAGCCAAACTGGAAGCAAAACTCTCTTCACCCAAGGCTGGACTAGACAGTCAGGAAGAGAAGGTAAACACTTGCACCACTCCACACTCATTACACAGTCCCTCAAAACCTACACCACCAAACACACACATAGAAACACAAAACACACACCTACATTTGCAGAGGCTCTCAATAAAAATCTGCCCAAGCAACAGAGCCCTCCAAAGCAGAAAAGCACGCAACCTCCACCACCCAATACAACCCAAATGACACATAGCCCACAAACTCAGTGTGCCACTCAACCACAGCCCATAAGGCATAACAACATACTCAACACTCTAGTCATAGGTGACTCTATAGTCGGCACACTGATGTTCCACTCACCAGGCTAAACAAGGAGAAAGTTACTGTCACCTGCCTGTCAGGTGCCAGGATCCGCCACATAATGCATTCACTCAGGTCACTCCACAACAAGTACAAATATGACTCTGTCATTGTCCATGTTCGTGTGAATGACCTGAGACATACCTCCCTGGACTACATGAAAAGAGACGTAGAGGAGCTCTCTGATCTTGTAGCCCAGGCAGGTATGACCCTAGCCTGAGTAGCATCCTGCCATCACCCAGAATGCTACCACAGTACAAGGACAAAATGATTGACTTCAACAATTGGCTAAGCTTCTGGTGTCATTCTAAGGGAATCCAGTATCTGTCTGCCTGGGATGACATGATCGACAGACCACAATGCTTTGCCAGAGATGGTCTGCACCTGTCACCCTTGGGATTCTGGATACTGGCTAAGGCTCTTGCCACCCTATAGTGCCTTTTTTAGGCAAGGTTCAATTGACAAATTCACCACCGTAACAGGTACAAGTAAGCAAAATCTGAGGGTAATGCTACTTAATGCTAGAAGTCTAAACCTCAAAATGCACTCACACGAGGCACTCCTTAAAATGGAAAACATCGACATCTGTGCGGTGTCAGAGACCTGGTTCAAGTCTCCAGAGAGCACCCCTACATTACCAGGCTATAATTCATACCACACCTTTCAGCCACCTAACCTGGACCGAAATACTAAAGGTGGAGGTGTGTCCATATTTATTAAGGATACCCACATTGCCAGGCTAGTTGCTCAGCATAATGCATCTGAGATTATCCAAGTGCAACTAACTCTGGGCAAGGCTGCAATCCAAATTGTAGCTTGCTACAGATCCCCCACTATGCCCCAGGATTCCCACTCCTTATTTCTAGATACACTGAAAAATATTAGGGTACAACCCAACACCTTAATGATGGGCAATTTCAACTACTCCACCATTAACTGGGAAAATTACTCATGTACCAACTCTTTTGCTCAACGTTTTCTGGAATTCATAAATTCCAGCGCCTTGGATCAACATATCCACACCCCCACCAGGGACAGCAATATCCTTGACCTGGTCATTACCAACATGGGTGACCGGTGTTCCACGCCAAAGGTCAATTCCTCATTGGTCATATCTGACCACAAGCTAATCACCCTAGAAATCCACATCCAGTCCCCACCCCCCCATTAGGGAAACTACCGTAAAAAATTTCTCCAAAGCCAACTTCACGCTTCTTAAGACAGAAGTGGCAAACTTTACAACACCCATGCAGATGGACAATAGAGGTAC
Organism: Protopterus annectens; assembly: GCF_019279795.1. Lineage (NCBI taxonomy): Eukaryota > Metazoa > Chordata > Ceratodontiformes > Protopteridae > Protopterus > Protopterus annectens. The sequence goes on along the minus strand of NC_056747.1, from coordinate 364,329,911 downwards.
GACTGCTGAATCCTACACAACTGCACTTTATAAACACTTACATGAGTGCATGGATTGTGCTATTCCTAACAGAACTAAGATGCTATCCAAACAAAATGAAGCCAATCTGGTGGTCCTCTGCCATAAACAAACTCTACAACAGAAGAAAGAAACTGTTGCAAAAAAGAGTAAAATCCCATGATTGGAGGAACTCCCTGGTCAGGCTCAGTAAGAAGTTGAGATCCCTCACTAAATCCTCCAAAGCTAGTTATGAAAAATTGCCACTGATTTTAAAGACAACCACAAAGCATTCTATAGCTATGTCAAGAATATCAATGGCAACACTTAGATCTGCTCTGAGTTACAGTACAATGACACTAAATATACAGAACCAACTGATATTGCCAACATCCTGGCAGATAGGTTCAGTGCTAACTTTACCTCCCTCTCACCCCCTAAAGGGCCCATCTCTATACCGGAAGAATGCAAAGTTCCTGTAATCACAGCTGCACAGGTAAAAAACACACTCTCCAAAGCCAAGAACACAGCATCCATGGAACCTGACAACATCCCAGGCTGCGTTCTACATGAACTACAGAGCGAACTGGCACCCCACCTAAGTACCATGTTCAATCATAGCCTCACCTCAGGCTTTGTGCCCACTGAATGGTGCACAGCGATGGTTATCCCACTCCACAAAGAGGGAGCCACCACGGACCCCAGGAACTACCGCCCCATTAGCCTGATGAGCCTGGTCTGCAAGGCCATGGAATGAATCATCATGGAACTTATAAACACCATCCCCCACTCTGGAATTATAGATAAACTCACTAAACTAAGTATAAATCGCTATGTCACAAGATGGGTTGCCAACTGGCTCACTGACAGAACCCACACTGTGAAAGTAGCAGACTCCAAATCCGACTTCAATCCACTGACAAGTGGAGCACCACAGGGTTCAGTCCTGGGTCATCTCCTGTTTGATATCTACTTCTTTGAAGTACAGGCTAACACAGAAGGTCTTTGGCTAACGAAGTTTGCAGATGACTGCAAACTAGGAGCAATAATTAAAACTCCTAACGATGTGGACATCCTACAAAAGGGCCTCATTGAGACAGATGCCTGGTGTCAAAGCCATGGCCTCAAGCTCAGTGCCAAAAAGTGCATTGTCATCCCCTTTGGTAAAAAAATCTTTACCCATAAACTACCACATAGGCGGTAGTAAACTTAACACTGAAAGTGTGATAAGAGACCTTGAGACACAGGTGGACAGTAGTCTCTCCTTTGATAATCACATCACCACAGTAGTCAGGAAATCCTTCTACATGGCACACCTCATCACAAAAGGTTTCTCATCCAGGAAAAAAGAGGTCATTGTTCCCCTCTACTCATCACTCATTAGACCCATTATAGAGTACAACGTCCCTTTTGGTATGTACCTCACAAGACATCTACAAAAACTGTAAAGACATACCTCACAAAGAGGATTACAGGCCTCAAACAGATGCCCTCTGCAGACTGTCTCAAAAATCTCCAGCTTTACTCCATTGCATATCGCCTACTCAGAGGCAATCTCTGCCTAACATACAAAGCTATGTCAAACCCAGAGCTGTTGGACATGCTCCACTTAAAGAAATCCCAATCCATCCGAGCTACATGCTCTAGGGACCTAAACCTTGTCACCACGATAAAGAGAACATGCTGGAGGGATAGATTCCTGTCCCAAAGACTTCCCATACTCTGGAACAAACTACTTATCTATATCAAACAAAGCTCTTCATTAGCACTCTTCAAGAAAAATCTTGATGATTTGATGGGAAATAGGAAATTCACCCCGGGGATCACTTTTGTGGCTCTGCTCGACAGTGGCACAGGAAAATAATTTTCTTGTATGGCGAAAGCCAGGTTACCTTCTTGGATAGGCTTATATAGGCCCTAGGGCCAATAGCCTAGTACCTCCCTATGAAACTACTACTTATGAATAAAACATGGCACAAAAATTCACTGAATACATACTTATTTATACCTACAACATATACTCCAAATTCAAGACTTGACATAAATAATTAAAGAGAGTTTAAATAATCTCCCAATACATAAAAATGTACACAAACTTGTGGCATCCTTCATCAGGCTTGTAAGAATGTGCCACAATATCTCAATGGAGCCATGTTTTTGTGTGAAGAGGACCATTTCAACTGAGCCAGCAGGACAACCTACCCGGCATAATATTAGAGAAGTACCTTGCACTTAGTTCTGCGGAGGTATGGGTGGTGATTGATAGGGAAAATGGGTATGGAAATGCCCGATGACTGGCAGACATGGTAATTCACAAGTTACATCATGTATGCATTACTAAAAACTGCTTAACTTTCATGTACACAACAAACTGCAACCCCATAAATCAGCTGTTAGGTGCTCAGTTGCATAGTTAAACAGGAAGAAATTATTACTTTTACTCTTTTTTTTCAGGGAGGTGAGCCCCCCTGCACCCCCCCACCACTTCTGTACAGAAGTGGATGCCTTAAGGACAGGTGACCAGTTAAGCACTGAACAAGTGCTATGCAACAGTGCTGCTACCATCTTAAAATATTTTCAGTTGGTAAACTGTAACAGTCAGTATAGTTTGGAGAAACTATTTTGTGGTGTGACCTCTGCCAGATTGCCTGACTGAAATATGCTGTGCAACATTGCTGCTACCATCTTTTTAAAACATTTTCAGCTGGTAAAATGTAACAGTCAGTATATTTTAGAGAAACTGTTTAGTGTTGCCCTGGGCTCTAGTTGCGCCAACAAAACCCATTAATCAATATTCATTTCAGCACTTTGGCACAGGAATGATATTCAGCAGATTCCACACACTTCCAGGAATTGTCGCCTTGGAGGCGTGTTTAGGGTGGGATTTGCTACTGTGTGTCTTGCAAGGTACTTCTGTAATATTATACCAACCTACCCAGTATCTAAGCAATAAATGTATTCATTCATTTTATTTATTGTCATTTGTTAACCGGGTTGGTCCAGCTGAGCTAAAGGCCCATTTAAAGTGGACCCAAGGAGAAAAGCTCCAATTACAATTAAGAGACATTCCAAAAAAAAAAAAAAAAAACAGTAATTAATACAAAGACTACAAATTACAATAGTAATACTGACAAATAAAACATGGCCATAATGACTACCACAGGTGAAGTCAGAACTCAGGTTTCACAACCCCCCCCCAATAAAACTAGTTCTAAACTTACTATCACTAGCCACAAAAGGAAAACACAATAAGTATTGTATTAAAATTACCTAATAAGACACACTAAAACCTTCATTAATAAGCACATCTTCTCAGTTGAGCTAAAATCTTCGAAAGCAAAAAGAACACGGTAAACATCCTGGAAGAACAGACTCCCAACGAGTCGGGAAAGAAAATGGCAGTTACCAATGTAAATAATACCCCTCCACGAACACACACAGTGCAGGAAAACTAGCAACATGTAAAAACGTAAAGCTATAATGCAAAACTTTGCACTATTTAAACCATACAACATGGAGAAAGAAGTACATCATATACTTTCTACTTGAAATTCTTCAGTAATTACACCAGACACCATAAATAATTCACAGTTTAAATAAGAATCTCCGAAACATGAAAATGTTCACTTTCCTGTAATATCCAAGTGTGTAGTCTAAGCAAGTCTCTTTAATTCTTCTAGCAGTCATCTTCTACAAAGCTGACTGCTTCTCCAAATGTCTGAATCTGCCAACCAGCTTAAACACCAGAATGTAGCCATTACCTGTAAACATTTCTCCAAAATTCAACTCAGCTATACAGATACCAAATCATGACAGTCATTTATAATCCCACTGTCACCAATCACAAAAAGTTGTTGTTGTTGTTGTGTCTTTCGGCTTATCCCAGTTAGGGGTCGCCACAGTGGAACTGCGGTCTGCTAATGTTTGGTAGTGGATTTTTACGTGCCGAGTTACCAGCCCTGACGCACAACCTTCAATGAAGGCACGCCCATTCATGCATGCCTCCACACAGAAGACGCTCTAGCTGAGAAAAGTAAAATTCTTAAAAAAGTTATTTATAAAACAAAGGCTGCTCTAACCCCTCGTTCAACCTTCCATTATGACTGTGAGTTCCACAATTCAGGTGAATTTTGTAGAAAGTGACACACGTATCATTTCATAAAACAGCATACCCACCCCCAAACAATTAAGCCAAGCCTTGTCTCACCACAGAATGTATCTAGACAATGCCTGACTTTACTACTTTAGGATGAATGCATGAATAGATTACATTGGTTAACACATTCAAATAAATGCGTACACTGAAATGAATAAAACATTTTAAACAGCTCAGCATTTAAACCTCTCAATGAAATGAAATGAAAATCACTACCAAGTCAAAAACCAATACAGTTATCACCTCATCAAGTTGAATAAGGGCATTTTCGCCACTGCTGGCACCATTGTTTAATCCAGTATGTCTAAGATCAAAAACACTTAGCCAAGGATGACTAGTCAAGGATGACTGTAGCAATTCTAAAATAATTAGATGCAAATCAATTGGCCCAGGTGTCTCTTTCTACAAACTGAGAATTATGTAACTATTTTTTATATATTTAGTCAACCTTTTAGTTAGTGTAGCAAACTTTAATTTTCAGTGGAGATTGATATCTGCAGAAAATGATAATAAAGCTATGTATACAGTTTTAAGTGCCCTATTTATGGGCCTGTAACAGACTTGGAACTGTTATGAAAAAAACAATTTCAGTGAAAATCTGGAGAACCACAGATATCAGCTGCCCAAGAGGAGAGCTGTAGAAACAGAGGTTGGCATTAGAGGAAACAAATAATTTTAATGATGCATTTCCACTGCAAGAACCAAAACCTCTAAACGTATGAGTTGGGCAAAGCTTACAGAAAATGGCATCTAGAGATGGTCTGAAACACAAAAGGAAAAAGTACATTAAAATATTTTGACTGATATACGTGATACCTTTGTAGTGGCCATGTGAAAATGTTATGGTCTTGCAATTTACTTACCAGTGCATGTACTGTCTATAAAAATACTGTGCGTATACCTTTTGTCAAAGTTTTCTAGACACACAGTAAAATATCTCAGCCTTTGATGCAGACAAGGAAACACATACTCTTCCCACTCCCACATACTACAAGTCCATGCATGTTACCCAAGAGTCACCAGGAAAGCAGGCCTAAGCATGCAAGGCCCACTAACTCTACTACCATACAGGGATGTGACTTAGTCATATCTCACAAGGTTCACAGGAGTTACATTTCCGCTTTGCCAATGCCCACTCTTAAGCCTTTCCTCCCTTTTAAAGGAGGGCTAGGCCAGTCACATCAGGAGTGAATTTATGAATACCAGCCAGTTATCATTTTTAAAGGCAGACAGTGTGTCACATTGTTTAATTTGGAGAGTTAGTTTGTTCCAGATAAGTGAGTAAGCACTGTGTTATAAATCTATCCCTTCAACATTTATTATTTCAAGGTTGAAGTGGATTTAAATCTATGAAGTTAGTATTAACTGGGCTATTTGATTTATGGATGTATTAGAGTTTCTGGACTACTGGATCCATTATAGCCAGAAAAGCCTCCATGCCCCACTTTAATAATATGTGTTAATCCCGGCCCCTAACTCCAACCTGCATCTTAAATTAAAAAAAAAAAACTGTTCCCATAACAGTACCACAACAGAAGACAGTTGGGATACTCATCACACAAGTGCACACACACACACACACACACACACTCTAAATCTATCCCCTGACTTAACCCTAAACACTTACAATCACACGCACTATTAATAGATCATGTTAACCTAATCTATCCCCTAACCTTAAACACTCCCAATCATTCATGCTTAATCTATTCTCTCTGCTTGTTTGCTTGGGTTCATAATAGGCTAATTGCCCTTGGGGGCCATTTTAAGCCTAGCCAATTACCCCATGTGAGAACCAAACTCTACACCTTGTGTCTGTAAGATAAACACCTTAGCCATTATAACACCAAAAAAGAAGACAGCTACACTTCTGTAGGCAAATGCTGCGCTGAATATAAGCGAAAATGTAAAAATAGAAACAAACGATTCAGCTACAGCAACCATGCAAGTTCCACATAAAAACCAACAGTTATATGATCCAACAGTTCGTATTGTAGTAAGTAAATATTCCAAGGATTCTTATCGCTTTCACAGTATTGCTTCATCAGACCTTAACGGACTGAGTACAAAAGTGTATTTGAATACATTGTTACCAATCACATAAAACTACTAACACGTCATTTCCTTTTATGATGATACTTTCATGACCATGCTAAAGCAATTAAAATATTTAATTTTATATTATTTAACTTTATATATAAAATCAACATACTATATCACGTATCCAACACTACATTACTAATAAAGCATGAATATGAAAAAACGAAAAAAAAAGTGAACTTCACCTCATTTCCAAAAATTATACATGGTGAACAGCTCATTTAATCACAGAAACATCATATTTCTGTTCGTGCATTCTAAAATACCTCATTAATCATTAATATACTAAAAAAATACATATTCTATATCATCTGACAATTCAAGTTTTGTGCTGCTTCATTTAAGGCGACTCGACTAATCCAGATCGCTATTATACTAAAACAAAGCACCGTAACACCACAACCAACAAAAAAGCATTACATTAACGCACCTCTGTAAACCAACATTGGTGCATTTAAACTAAATTCATATAGTATTTCTTCATCAGATGATGGATAAACCAATATGCATAAACAAGGAGGAAAACATGATTTACATCTACATCATTTAGTACATATAGATAACTTAACCAAAAAACATTAAACACGCTTCATCATAATTCATGCCTAAAATTTTGCAAAAACTATAACATATAAAGACATAAAAGCACTCACTAACAAGTGTCAAAACCTTATTTAAAAGTGGTATCTAGCTACTATAAGCAATTTAATTGCAATAGTAACGAAGTATCAGAGAAGTCAGAAATCGAATTATAATGTCTGACTTCATTACCACTAAATATATAATATCATACAAATCATCTATCACTCAAATATACTATTAATGTCTAATAATATAATCTGTAATACTTAACCTAACACATATACAAATGTATATAAAATATCCATAAATAAATAAATATGGATATTTAAACCATACTTCAATGCATGTATATGCATAATATAAAAACAGATTAGATTTTTATATAAGCATTATTTAAAGAAAAGAAGTCTGTTTATATATATAAAATACCTATACAAACTATTCTGATAAGCAATAGGCAAAATTCAAAAACATATAACATAGTGAGTAACAGCAATATCAACTTTCTGCCCGTATCTAACCTTAAGACTTTTGGTACGGAGAACTGGTTTAATGGATACACTCTCATTTAAACCTTTTCCTACATCTGCCCGAAGGTGGATAATCCATTTCATTTCTTTCTCCTCTGTAATATTTTTCACATTACCACCTCGTGAATTGGGCGTAACAGTTTCTATAAACATAAACTCAAAGATATGCTTGGGACCTGTCGATATTACATGCTTAGCTAAAGCATTAGTAGTGGCTCCTATTCTAATATTATATAAATGTTCCCTAATCCTATTCCTGAGGAGCCTGTCCATCTTCCCTACATAAAAGGAGCAACATTCAGCACAGATAGCTAAATAAACAATATGCTGTGCATCACAGCTAGCTGTGCACTTAAATTTAAACTCCTAACCAGTATTCGGATGGATAAAACTTCCTGAACTATTAATATAAGAACAATAGTTACAGGATCCACAAGGCATGGTTCCTATTATACTTGAAACCTCTTTCTCAACATGGGGATAACATAACATCCTTCTGATATTTCTTTTATTTTTATATCTAAATTTAGGTTTCTCTCCTATAATTTCAGCTATTTGTGGATCAGTTAACATGACACCCCAGTGTCTCTTAAAAATATCATAGATATTATTATTATCTCTAGTATAAAACATGGGAATTTTAATTTCTGTGATAGCATTACCTTTAGTATACCGTTCTCCATCAATCCGATCAGAGAAGTACGGTTTGGCTCTACTCTCTCTCAGGGAAGAAATATCACAGAGCCCTTCATTGAGATCATAAGAACTATACCCTCTATCCCTAAATCTCTCCTTTAAATCATTCAGGTCTTCATTAAAACCTCTATTTGTATTATTCAGCCTGGATGCACGCATCGCTTGGCCCTTAACTACATTTTTAAAAACATAGTTCAGGTGAATACTACTTCTATGAAGCATTGTGTTCCTATAACACTCCTTTCTATATACCCCAGTATCAAATGAACCATCACTTAATCTTCGTACACATATATCAAGATAATTAATTTCCGTAATAGAAGCAGTCATAGTAAACTTTAAATAACTAGTGACTTATCTGTCCCACAAACGAATCTAACATCTCAAAACTGCCATTCCACAAAAAGAAGACGTCATCAACAAAACGTTTGTAAAATATCATATACTTCTTATATAGTTCCATCTCGTACAAAACATCCTCTTCCCACAAAGCAAGAAACATGTTGGCGTAGCTATTGGCACAGGGTGTGCCCATAGCCACGTCATCACGCTGTATGAAGGGAGTATTCTCAAACATAAACACATTGTTCTCAAGAACTATTTCCAAGAACAGGCATAGTAAATCCCTGAGATCTTCATTGTAATCACTATGTCTTTCAAGGTAGCGTTTAATATAATTCACCCCTTCAAAATTCGGGATGACAGTAAATAACGATTGAACATCTAATGTTACAAATACAAGTTCATTCTGCTCCTTAAGGGTATAAGTACAGTATAAATATAGCTTTTTCAAAAATTGCTGAGAATCTTTCAAGATGTTCACATTATTATTAATTAAGGGGCATAAATGCTTCTCAATATACACTGAAAAAGATTCGGTGCACCAACCCCTTCCAGAGACTATGGGTCTCATGGGGGGGTTTACGCCATCCTTATGAATTTTAGGTAGTCCATATATCATTGGTATAAGAGGGTTTTCTACATATAAAAATTTATATAATTCTCCAGTTATATTACCTGATTTCACTAAGTCATCTAACAATAACTTAATACTACAAATATTTGATTCAATAATTACTTTATCAATTATACTATAAAATTTTTTATCACTCAACATTTCCACCATGGAAAACCTATACTTATTAATATTCATTAATACAACAGGACCACCTTTATCTGCTGGACGTATCATTACATTTACATCAGCCTGTAATCTCTTTAAAGCTTCATGTTCATTATAATTCAAATTATTTCTTATACGAAGCGTGGACTCATTCTTACCTTGACTAAAATACTTATGCAGATCATCTTTAACCATTTTATCAAAGGCATAGATCAAAGGATGACAACTAGGCATATATGTACTAGATCTCTTAAATGCATTTGAATCAGCTGATCTAACATTACCCATTTCTAATTTTAACATAACATTTCTGGTAAAAGTTTTTAAGTCAATAATCACATCTGTAAACTGGCTGGTGGAGGTAGGTATAAAACCCAGCCCTTTATTAAGTACTGCATATTCATATTGATCCAACACTCTATCAGAAATGTTCCAAATCAAGTTGTCCCTACATTATTTATTTATTTATTTCCAGTTTGATTACTGGGGAAGTCCACTGGGCCCTGAGGACCCATTTTCAGTGGAGGCCCGGGGAGAAAAGCTCCAAATGTACAAATACAGAATACAGAAATATAAAATATGAATGATACATTGAGGTGACCAGTTTGTACAATAGGAACATTCATTATTACAACAGTCAACTACAACTTCACTAAGGTTATTCTAAAAGGTTATACAATTATAAGCTGTTCTTATAGGGTAATTTAAGACAATGCATTATTTGAGCACATAAGCACATTCTTAGAAGGTTATACATTTGTAAAGGTATTCTTATAGAGTAGTTTGAGAAAATGCATTATATAAGCACATAGAGAAGAGAGTTAAGAAATCTATTTACAATATTTACATGAAGGGGTATGAGGATAAGTCGTTGGAATATTTTGAGTGCAATGGAGCACTCCATGTGGTATGAATATGTTCTTGGATAGTTTTTAGTTGGAGTGGACTAAAGGACTGCCTCACCTTTTTACACTCTAGGTAGGATATTGGTGAGTTTTTGAATAGGTTTAGGTAGGGTGAAAGCAGGTGCATTTCCACTTAGTGGACAAATGTTTGAAAAGCTGAGTTTTGAAATTTTCAGCGTTTGATATTGTTCTTAGAGAGGAAGGGAGAGAGTTCCAAGCCTTACCAATAGTGAAAGAGAGGAGAGGTTGGCCAGCAGGACTTTTAGGTTTGTAGATAGCAATCAGATTTTGATGTTCAGATCTGAGAGATCTCTTAGGGGTGTAGGAAGGAAGGATATTAGCTAGAGCAGGACAGTTAGATGGCTGAAATATAAGTTTGTGTGCTGTTGTGAGCACGACTCCACATTTTCTTCAGTGTACTTCCATTCACTCTTTCTGGTGACATCTTCCGTTTTTGTCTTCCTCGACTGATAGAACGCCTTCTCTTCATAACTCTCTCGAACGCAGGTATTGGTAAAGGGAACTGATGAAATTCCCCTGACATATTCTGTCCCATAGAAACATTACCTTTAGAGCGTACATCCATCAACCCTATTTTTTCAATATGACTTGAACTAATGGGTTGGATGTCATCATTAGATATCACTGAACAATTAGTTGTAACAGGAGAAGGTTTAACTAAAACATTATCAAAAATAGTAGCTCCACTGTCCAATATGGGTGGTACTTCCACTACTTCAGTAACTTTCTCTTGAGAATCCAAGGATATAGCTGGAGCCCCATTGGCTCTATTCATCATAGCATTGTTCTCACTTATTATCAAATTGCGTCAGTTATCACTATGACGAGGGTTGGTAACTGCTTTAGGCCAAGTAAAAAAATTGCCTAATTGAAAATGCTTAATGTCTCTATCAAGTTTTCCTTTCTTTTGAGTTAATAGTCGCCTCTCATAAACTAAGACACTATCCATTAATGCCTCCAATGAGGCATCAATATTGCTTTTACTAAAACGTGCATACAAATCAACTTGTTGCAGTCTAATAGATTCTCTAAGGCTATTTTCTTCAGGTTTAAAAAATTCATTCAATAATGTCATATATTTAGCGCTCACCTCCAAGTTAATTTGTTGCCATTTAGCAAGCAACTCTGGATACTGGGTTCCATAAATTGGCATCTTCAGAACCCGTAGGCCTCTAGGTATTGTCTTCTTCTGTAGGCATGCCTCAAAGTGCTGCCTTTGTAACTGTAATCATTTCAACTTTATAAAATCCATTTCCATCCAATCTATCGCCCTTTTCAGGTCATCACTCTCAGCACCTTCAGCCATAAATGTAGAGCCATCATTATTGCCTTCATATGTCAACAACAAATTATCATGGCCAGTCACTAAGTGTTTGAACCTGTCCATTGGATTACTTTTAGCTGAATCAATAAAAGCATCTTGCCTCTGTGAATTATGTAGGCATATATCATTTCTGTTACTCGACTCCATAGTAGGTTGACCAACTTCTGGTCTATAATTGAGCTCAACAAAGGTAGTAATGCCTTCGGCCATGTCCTCTTGAAGTGCAGCCATAAAACAAACAAGTATAACACCAAAAAAGAAGACAGCTACACTTCTGTAGGCAAATGCTGCACTGAATATAAGCAAAAATGTAAAAATAGAAACAAATGATTCAGCTACAGCAACCATGCAAGTTCCACATAAAAACCAACAGTTATATGATCCAACAGTTCGTATTGTAGTAAGTAAATATTCCAAGGATTCGTATTGCAGCAAATAAATATTCCAAAATATGTAAAACAAACAAAATAAATTCATTGTGCACTCAGTCGGTAAGCGCTTTCACAGTAGAAAACCCTCTTATACCAATGATATATGGACTACCTAAAATTCATAAGGATGGCGTAAACCCCCCCCCCATGAGACCCATAGTCTCTGGAAGGGGTTGGTGCACCAAACCTTTTTCAGTGTATATTGAGAAGCATTTACTCCCCTTAATTAATAATAATGTGAACATCTTGAAAGATTCTCAGCAATTTTTGAAAGAGTTATATTTATACTGTACTTATATCCTTAAGGAGCAGAATGAACTTGTATTTGTAACATTAGATGTTCAATCGTTATTTACTGTCATCCCGAATTTTGAAGGGGTGAATTATATTAAACGCTACCTTGAAAAACATAGTGATTACAATGAAGATCTCAGGGATTTACTATGCCTGTTCTTGGAAATAGTTCTTGAGAACAATGTGTTTATGTTTGAGAATACTCCCTTCATACAGCGTGATGACGTGGCTATGGGCACACCCTGTGCCAATAGCTACGCCAACATGTTTCTTGCTTTGCGGGAAGAGGATGTTTTGTACAAGATGGAACTATATAAGAAGTATGTGATATTTTACAAGCGTTTTGTTGATGACATCTTCTTTTTGTGGAATGGCAGTTTTGAGATGTTAGAATCGTTTGTGGGACAGATGAATCAAGTCACTAGTTATTTAAAGTTTACTATGACTGCTTCTATTACAGAAATTAATTATCTTGATATATGTGTACGAAGATTAAATGATGGTTCATTTGATACTGGGGTATATAGAAAGGAGTGTTATAGGAACACAATGCTTCATAGAAGTAGTATGCACCCAAACTATGTTTTTAAAAATGTAGTTAAGGGCCAAGCGATGCGTGCATCCAGGCTGAATAATACAAATAGAGGTTTTAATGAAGAACTGAATGATTTAAAGGAGAGATTTAAGGATAGAGGATATAGTTCTTATGATCTCATTGAAGGGCTCTCTGATATTTCTTCCCTGAGAGAGAGTAGAGCCAAACCGTACTTCTCTGATCAGATTGATGGAGAACAGTATACTAAAGGTAATGCTATCACAGAAATTAAAATTCCCATGTTTTATACTAGAGATAATAATAATATCTATGATATTTTTAAGAGACACTGGGGTGTCATGTTAACTGATCCACAAATAGCTGAAATTATAGGAGAGAAACCTAAATTTAGATATAAAAATAAAAGAAATATCAGAAGGATGTTATGTTATCCCCATGTTGAGAAAGAGGTTTCAAATATAATAGGAACAATGCCTTGTGGATCCTGTAACTATTTTTCTTATATTAATAGTTCAGGAAGTTTTATCCATTCGGATACTGGTAAGGAGTTTAAATTTAAGTGCACAGCTAGCTGTGATGCACAGCATATTGTTTATTTAGCTATCTGTGCTGAATGTTGCTCCTTTTATGTAGGGAAGATGGACAGGCTCCTCAGGAATAGGATTAGGGAACATTTATATATTAGAATAGGAGCCACTACTAATGCTTTAGCTAAGCATGTAATGTCGACAGGTCCCAAGCATATCTTTGAGTTTATGGTTATAGAAACTGTTACGCTCAATTCACGAGGTGGTAATGTGAAAAATATTACAGAGGAGAAAGAAATGAAATGGATTATCCGCCTTCGGGCAGATGTAGGAAAAGGTTTAAATGAGAGGGTATCCATTAAACCAGTTCTCCGTACCAAAAGTCTTAAGGTTAGATAGGGCGGAAATTTGATATTGCTGTTACTATGTTATATGTTTTTGAATTTTGCCTATTGCTTATCAGAATAGTTTGTATAGGTATTTTATATATATAAACAGACTTCTTTTCTTTAAATAATGTTTATATAAAAATCAGATCTGTTTTTATATTATGCATATACATGCATTAAAGTATGGTTTAAATATCCATATTTATTTATTTATGGATATTTTATATACATTTCTATATGTGTTAGGTTAAGTATTACAGATTATATTATTAGACATTAATAGCATATTTGAGTGATAGATGATTTGTATGATATTATATATTTAGTGGTAATGAAGTCAGACATTATAATCCGATTTCTGACTTCTCTGATACTTTGTTACTATTGCAATTAAATTGCTTATAGTAACTAGATACCACTTTTAAATAAGGTTTTGACACTTGTTAGTGAGTGCTTTTATGTTTTTATATGTTATAGTTTTTGCTAAATTTTAGGCATGAATTATGATGAAGCGTGTTTAATGTTTTTTGGTTAAGTTATCTATATGTACAAAATGATGTAGATGTAAATCATGTTTTCGTCCTTGTTTATGCATATTGGTTTATCCGTCATCTGATGAAGAAATACTATATGAATTTAGTTTAAATGCACCAATGTTGGTTTACAGAGGTGCGTTAATATAATGCTTTTTTGTTGGTTGTGGTGTTACGGTGCTTTTAGTATAATAGTGATCCGGATTAGTCGAGTCGCCTTAAATGAAGCAGCACAAAACTTGAATTGTCAGATGATATAGAATATGTATTTTTTTAGTATATTAATGATTAATGAGGTATTTTAGAATGCACAAACAGAAATATGATGTTTCTGTGATTAAATGAGCTGTTCACCATGTATAATTTTTGGATATGAGGTGAAGTTCACTTTTTTTCGTTTTTTCATATTCATGCTTTATTAGAAATGTAGTGTTGGATACGTGATATAATATGTTGATTTTATATATAAAGTTAAATAACATAAAATTAAATATTTTAATTGCTTTAGCATGGTCATGAAAGTATCATCATAAAAGGAAATGACGTGTTAGTAGTTTTATGTGATTGGTAACAATGTATTCAAATACACTTTTGTACACAGTCCGTTAAGGTCTGATGAAGCAATACTGTGAAAGCGCTTACCGACTGAGTGCACAATAAATTTATTTTGTTTGTTTTAAGTATTTTGGAATATTTATTTGCTGTAATACGAATCCTTGGAATATTTACTTACTACAATACGAACTGTTGGATCATATAACTGTTGGTTTTTATGTGGAACTTGCATGGTTGCTGTAGCTGAATCGTTTGTTTCTATTTTTACCTTAGCCGTTATGCCGACCTCCCACCCTTAACAAACCCTTACTCTAACCCTAACCCATACACATTAGCAAACAGACACACATACATACACATACTACACATTCCTCTTACCTGTTTCAATTAGACATACAACCAACAAATGTCTGTTTAATAAACTGGAAATTTGACTGTCCACCTGTCGATCAAAGCAATGATCTTCAAATCGGAACCCCTATGAAGCACAAAGTATATGAAGACGTAATAACTTGAGTTTGATTGGATATGGGATCATGCACAACAAGTAAGGTTAGATGGATTCCTATCTCCACTACAATTAATCAACAGTGGAGTCACACAAGATTCTGTTATGGGACCAGTCCTTTTTCTCATATTTTTCTTAGATGTCAACACTGCTGGCAACATTGACACACTATGCAGATGATTGCAAAACTGGGAGCATTATTCTTAAGCTATGATATTATTTCCCTTCAACCACCACTTCAAAAATCACGAGAGTGGTACAGTAGAAATAACTTTGCCTTCAGTGTCAAAAAATAAACCATGACAAACCACTTGCATATATTAACAACGCGCCTAATTAAACAGATTTCAACAAATGAGTATTTAGACCAAAGGCAGGACACCTATATAAATATATATATATATATATATATATATATATATATATATATAGTCTACCTGAGAACACCAACAGATCAAAACGCCAATGACGAGATCACCGACACCGGAAGACCGACAATGGAAATAATCGACAGTTCGAAATCCTGTCGCTGAAAACACCGACATGCGAAATGAGCACAACTGTGTAAGTATGCGATAGTGACAGAGTTTAGGGTTAGGGTGCGGGTAAGGTAAGTATGCGTTAGTGACGGACTGTAGGGTTAGGGTGCGGGTAAGTTAAGTGTGCAATAGTGACGGACTTTAGGGTTAGGGTGCGGGTAAGGTAAGTGTGCGATAGTGACTGACCTTAGGGTTAGGGTTTGGGTTAAGGTTAGTGCATAGATAGTTGTGTATGCAAGGTTTAGTGTAGGTTTGTAAGGCTTTTGGTGTGCTTGTGTTGTGTGTGTTTTTTATGCAAGTATTGGGTAGGTTAATAGGATGTGTGAGTTACGTTGGTAATGGCGTTATGGCATGCTGCGGTGTAGTGGGATGTGTGGGATTTGTGGTTATGTTCTTGTTTATGTTTTAGTTGTGATAGTTTAGTTTATGTGTGTAATTTCGTGTAGTAGTGTGTAAGAATGCTTGGTGTGGTTTACATTGATGTTTCTGTTTGTGTTTTGTGAGTCTGTGTTATGGTGTTCGGTAATGTGGACTGTCGGTGTTGTGTGGTTTCAATGTTTTGGTGTCGGCGTTTTGGCTGTCAGGTTTGTGGTGTGTCGGTGTAGTGTAGGGGATCTATATATATATATATATATATATATATATATATATATATATATATATATATATATATATATATACATACTCATTCTTAGGAGTGAGCAGTTTCACAGTGTCTTTTCACAAAGGGAGGACTATTCCCCATTAGAGTTCATGAGGGTTATTTCTAAACTTCTGGAAAATGTGAGCGAACGTTCTTACACTGTGTTGTGACTAGAGGCTGCCTTATTATACTTTTGTGGTTTTTGCTAAGTGGTCGATCATGCAAGTGGACTCTTGCTCTGTACATGCTGCTGATGATAATTACTTGCAGGCTGTAGTATTCTGAGTAACGCTACCGTCTATGGCTTTCAGTGCTTAACACGAATACTTTGTCAGTGTTGTCATTGTCGGCGTTTTGACTTTTGATGTTGTAAAGTGTTGGGATTTTGAGTTGTCGGTGTTCTGGTGTCGTTATGTAGGGATAAAGGCCCAAAAATAGAGACAGATTTTAAATATTGCTGTTATACACTTAGAAAGTTGCTAGAATAACATGTTGTTAGCATGCATTTCATGAAGGATTTAAAGTCTTTATCTCAGATGTGTATCATTATTTACTGACTTCGGTCATCAGTGATTTACCAGAAAATGACAAATTTTATGAGGAACAGGCCAAACATATGAGGTAAAAATCTGGCCATTCTGTGAAAATCAGGACACTTGAGAGGTATGTCCAGGGCGGGGGCCTTTCTAAACCTAGCCAAGTGTTACTGAAAGAATAATGACATCCGCTATTCAAACAGGAGCTTGAGGCCAGTCATTTTTAAGCTACCCCTGTTGATAAGGGGCATTGGTGCCAGGTCCAGTGTAAATTTCCTATTCCCCATCCATTGATCAAGGTTGTGATTACATTGGGTAATAGATGAACTCAGCTTCACATTGAATGGGAAGCCTGTTCCATAGGAGGGGCAGTTTCTGGACACATATCTGTCTTTACTGGTTATTGTGGTACATGGGGAAAATTAGAGAGTGAGGACTAGATTAAGGCAGGAGGGGTATAAAGAGTTTGACTTCTGAATGGGCTAGGACAGAGATGAGTGTGGAAATAAGGGAGTTATGGAAGGATCTTAAAAGTGTATAGTCAATGCTACATACAATGGAGTGAGTGTCGTTGGGGTTTCAAAGAAGAATGCAAGAAGGAATGTTTAATAGAAGAACAAAGTTAAAGGCAGAAGGTGTTAGGATCTTTATTACAAAAAGGAGGGATCTTTTATTTATTTATTTACATTTGTTTACCATGAAATTCCGACTGGATGCAGGTCCTTTTTCAGTGGATGCCCGGGGAGAAAAGCTCCACATCATGTACATAATAAATAGAGATACATAGTTGCAGCAATAGTAAACAACATTACAGGTTGTTGGCTTTAATACAATAACAAGATATTGATTATCAACAGTATATACAGTAAATGTTGCAAGTTAAGACAATTTCTTGTCGTTTATAATATTAGTAACAAAGTTTTCAGACAAGATTTTAAAGTGGTTATTAATGGAATAAGGTTTTTCTGAAGGAGTTGATAAAGAGACCATGTACGTGGTTAAAGGAAGAATGAAGAGGTCACACCTTTTGTCAGGAAAGTAGGCTAAGGAAGAAGAAAACTGTATGATCTCATAGAAGTGGTTGTTAATAAGTAACACAGGAAAGAAAAGAATGGGAGTGGTAGGTTAATATGTCAGTTTTACAGGGACAAAGTTTAAAGGATTGGGATTGCCATGCACAGGGTACAGGGTTTGATCCCCAGCTTTGAGGGAAATTAGCTAGGCTTAAAATAGCCCACATGGGTGGCTAACCTATGAGCCTATTATTCTAACAACCTTCTAATTGCAGAAGAGCAATAATAAAGTGTCTTTGATTTTGAACCCCACCCCATGTTTTTGCCTTGTCCCTCATTCCTGAGTTAAGAAGTTGAGAGGTATGTTATATTTCTCAGCAGAGAGCATTAATCTTATGTCAGTCTACACACACACACACACACACACACACACACACACACACACACACACACACACACCATACATATACATGTACACGTATATCGCGCACGTGCGCGCGGGTGTCTTTATATATATATATATATATATATATATATATATATATATATATATATATATGTGTGTGTGTGTGTGTGTGTGTTGACATAAGATTAATACTGTCTGAAAATATATATTCCACATATTCACACATTCTTGCTATTCTGAAGACTGTGGGATTGCAATTCTAGTTCTCATCATTTTAACAGGACCTCAAAATGAATGTGGACCTGTCCAAATCAAATCTCTATAAGCATTAGGAAAATAATGTACTTTACAAGGTGATTAGCAATACTTTGTTTAAAAACTGCTAAACCAGGCAAATTTGGGGAAAATACAGTCATTCATGGACAAAGGTGCATGGCAGTAAGGTGATGGTAAGAATCAGTTTATTTACCAAGCCAAGTATCCCCCTTTTCTCCTAACACTGTACAATTTCAGAGTTAGAATGTTTACGCTCAGCTTCAAGCCCCAGCAATACCTAGTACTGTTTTTTCCCTTCAGAACTCAGATTGAAATGTGTAATTAAATTTGATTGCAAGGAATTAATTTCATGGAATTGTTAGGCAAACAGCTCCAGTTCTTAATATCAACTCTACACCTTGAAGCACTGTTTAGGAAGAATCTACAAAACAAAATTCATACCAAAAAATGAGTCAAATTTCTTTTTTTAAGTGTAAAAGGAAGAGAAGAGCATCCTTTAAGAAGCACGTTACTGTAGGTGAAGGGAATGATGGAGTGTTTCATGGAAGACGAGCTCATAGGACAGAACAGTGTACCGTCCTACAGGCATAAGCCAACTTCTGTCAAAACAAATGAGACAAAGTATTCACAACCACCAGAAATTTTACTTGTAAAGGGAAAAAAACTTCAAGTCAGAAAATAAAGGAAAATCTCTTCAGCTTAAATAAATAAGATTTCATTGTGGCTGATTTTTCTGACCACTCAAAATTTTAATTGCAAAAGTGAAACGGTCAGAACTATTACGAATAAAATAAATACATAAATAAATTTCCAGGTTGTGAAATTAAGAAACTAAGGGCAATTGGAGAACTTTCCCCTTCTGAGAGAAATAACTCCTTGAAACAGTAAACAAAATAATAAGAAACAAACCAGTGAAGATTTTAAAGCCATGGTTGTCTTGGCCAGAATGGTGCTGCTAAAATTATTAAAGTCTTATCACTGCTTTAAATATAATGCTATGCACTAGTTGGATAATAGGGAATGCATACAGGACAAGCCCAGGTCCAGTTCCACACAAATGCTTCCTCTGTCCTTGTCAGTAAGAAAAAAAAGTGGGAATCCCAACAAGCAGGAACATATATTGAAGTTTCTTGTATGTTTACCTGATGGAGAAAAACTTGATGATTCAGTTTTATCATTTGAGATCCAGGGGAATCTTGTGACTGACATGCAGTACTAAACTACTGCAGTTACCTGGCAGAAGCATCGCTGTAAGACAGATATTCATTTACAGCAGAAGGTTCCAGACTCTCAATCTTGTGACTGACATGCAGTACTAAACTATTGCAGTTACCTGGCAGAAGCATCGCTGTAAGACAGATATTCATTTACAGCAGAAGGTTCCAGACTCTCAATCTTGTGACTGGCATGCAGTACTAAACTATTGCAGTTACCTGGCAGAAGCATCGCTGTAAGACAGATATTCATTTACAGCAGAAGGTTCCAGACTCTCAATCTTGTGACTGGCATGCAGTACTAAACTATTGCAGTTACCTGGCAGAAGCATCGCTGTAAGACAGATATTCATTTACAGCAGAAGGTTCCAGACTCTCAATGCCATTCTGAAAGTTGTATGCAGTTTAGTTTAAGAAGGAGAACATACATCCTCTGTTGTTATGGATTTCAGGTGTGCTACTCACCTGAAACATCTCAATTAAAAATACTGGATGGCCAGGGAAGAACAAATGCATTTCCCTTGCTTGCACAAAGTATCTTTTTCCACCATTTCAGTTTTTTGATGAGGGGGCATCAGTGAGAATTTCTCTTCCAAAGAGTAGTCTGCCTGATTCCACAGACATGTCAGATAATGCCAAAACTCGTTCATGTGAAGGTGTGCAATCTCTTCATCATAATATTAACTGCCCTGTGACCAACAGTTAACAGAAGAACTTTAATGAAAGTCTGACATGTAATGCCCCATTTTATTCTGATAAGCCTTTGTTTTTTATGTCTTTTATCCTCCATGATGATGATCAATGAACCACTGGGAGTCCCTTTAAGCCTTAATTTTCCAATGTTAATAAACTAACAGCTCAAGGGATAGGCATGTAATGGGTTGGTGAAAGGGCTTTGTCACCTGCTTCATTAAGTGTTATTATCTCTATTAGCTTCACCCCTCATAGACAGGACACCTCTGTCTCATCTCCAGTCTCCAGCAAGGATTGAAGGGACAGCGCACTTTCCAGGACACATGCCATTGTCCTCCCTCCTGGCAAAGGTTAGCAGACTCATCTTCATCATTTCTTTCCCTTTCCTGAGTCACAAACTGAACCTGGATTAGACATGCTGTAGTCAGGAATTCACTCCTCCATAGCAAGAATCCAGCTAAGAGGGCATGACATCTAATATCATCTCACAAGTGGCGTGACATAAGGAATATTATTTACCCAGTTTGTCTTGTACTGTGAAAGTGTGACATCAACCAATGGTTGTATTAAAATGTGTAGAAGAATTCTCAGTGAGGTTGGGGTTGGTATAATGGTTAAGGTGTTTACCTAACAGACACAAGGTACAGGGTTTGATTCTCACCTTTGAAAGGAAAAATTGGCTAGGCTTAAAATGGCCCACAAGGGTAGTTAACTTAGTACTTACTTATGAACCTATGTACAAGGTGCTAGCCCAACATACTAGGAGTACAGGGGGAAAGAAGACATTGTGTAACTGATGATGATTTGCCCTGATCTGAGTAGCTTATGTATTAACTATTTGGGTGTTTTGAGACATCCCTGTAGACTGAAAGTTGCCACATATATGCCCATGATGTCTGAAATTGAATGTTTGCTCATAAAGGAAGAGTTCTGTGTAAATGTTTTCTTTCATTAAAAAGGATGTTTTCTAGTGCTGGCCAGAGGGGCAGTGTTATGTAACTGCCTGCCCTTACCACCAAAATGTGATAAATTACTAGCTCTGATGGGGGTTTGAATGTCATCACTACCAACCAGTTTACCACCTGGATAAGTAGGGGATGGGGAATCTGCTGCACTGCCCAAAAATAGGTCTGATGTCCACCAAATGGCCAGTCTCTTCATTTATGCCACTGGTACCCAATATGTTAAAGTGCACACAAATCTGATTTGATAACCAGTTTCAGTAAATGCAACCTGATCCAAGAGCAAAACGTGAATATGCACTACTGTTCTGGGTACAAGCTTCCAACATTCACATTAAAACTAGAACTGCACACTAATCACTTACAAAGCTGAGTCTTTGACCTAAAATCTTAGGCCCCTTTCTCACCATTCTCTGTATGAACCACAGTGTCTTCCAGTGTCCCTTATCCACAGGAACTGCTTTGCAGACAAAATATTATTTATGCGTGCGCGGACACACACACACACACACACACACACACACACACACACACACACACACACACACACACATGTACATTTCTAAGGGATGGCTGACAGAATTCTCCAGTTCCCCAAAGCTCTCTTACTTGGCATGGTAATACTGCCACCATTTTAGATATGGCCCAAGACCATGCATGTCAGCTATCTGCCCACTCTTGATTTAGCTAAATATAAATAGCAGCCTGGCTAACTGGAGGCAGAAAGCAGAGCTTTGCCAACCTACAGTGATAATAATAATAATAATAATAGTAATAATAATAATAATACTAATAATAAAAGTAAGAATACTTCACTTCTTGGAAAGTAAATACAGTGAATAATTAAATAAGACACAGCTATGAAAACATAAAAGTGAATTCATAAAACTTCAATTATTTAAACAGTAAAGAAACTATTGTTGATAAAAATTAAATATGCAGAGATCAAGACACTGCATAATGAATATGAAAATAACAGTTTTACAGAGATATGTACAGAAAAATCTGATCTATAGCTAAATAAGTGTCATAGTTCCCTTAGTGAATAAATATTGGCTCTTACTATTCTAAATTAGAGAAACAAATGCACACCAGGACAGCACTTATGTGGATATATTCAGGCTTTCCAAGCTATGGCAAGACAAGACCAGGACAGTTTCCTGGTTTTAGTTCAAAATATATGCATCTCAGTTCATCATTCCGTTACCAGACAAAACCATGAGCTATCAGATTACATGATTTCCTTTCCCAGGCAAAAGTAGGTGTAATCGCATAACATCAGATACATTAGTTCATTTCCCATACAGAAGACCAGCATAAAAAGGCTAGTAGAAAATAAGACACATATATTAAATGTTCACATATTAATAGATGCTTCCTTTCACATTTCTGTCCAGCTGTCCTTTTGAAGTACATTGTGATTGCATTTTCTATGGTCCTTGGTTTTTATCTCTCTGCAAACCGTTGTGTGACTTAATGATATGTAAGCAATTAAGTCCTTCCTGAGAAATTGCAAGTTAGACTTATCATTTCAAATATAAGTTTCATGCCTTTTTTCTTTTGCCTTTCATTTTTTTAACAGATAAAATGTCACAGGTTACATACATGATTATGCATCAGGAAGTAAACACATTGCAGATGATAGAGCTAAATGATAACTCTACGGAAGTGCCAACATTCTGAAAAAGAAAAAAAAACACATGCATCACGTTTTTAATCAGTATTTCTATGCTGGTACCACAGGTGGAAATGTGAATGATGTTTTGGACAAAATGATAATCTGGAGATGTAGCTAGAGTCCTAATCATTATAAATCAATGTTAATAATTTAAGACTGTCCATTATGTCAAGCACAACTTGAGCATGACAGAGGGTTTTTTAGCATGTTTGGTCCCTGCACCTGACCATTAGCTGCTCTCAGGATCTATACTTACTTACCAGATCTAGTAAGCCTGACTACACACCCCCTCCCCGAATAACTCTGACACATGTTTGGGGTCAGTGAGGAGTTTGAGGCATCTTGGGGCAGCATTACACTGCTGTACAGGAGTGTTTTTAATCTAGGGTCCTACCATCTGTGTGCATCCATCCAAATGGAAGGCATGCAGTAGGCTAGCTGGCATACTGTTCCACTTCCATGAAAACTTAACCACAGCCCTGTCTCCCTGAAGCCAGTGTCACTACATACCTTTCACCTCCCCTGTGGAGTAACTATGAGACTTCATGCCCCCATTATGGGCACGCCCATAATCCCTGCCTGTGATATCAAATGCCCAAGCTGGTATTCAAAATTGGGTTGCTTGGGTTGTAGTCAGTGCTTTGTCTCTCTCTATGCCACTGGAGCATACTGAGCATGCCAGAGGTTTTTGCAGACCTAAACAAAGAGCAGAAGGCATTATAAGCACATTTAAAAGTGAAAGGTGCAACCTTTGATACTGCATTTAACAAGTAACCAGTCATATTCTTTTCATCATTCGAAAATAACCAGATAATGTCAGAAACCTGGAGAATAATGCTTAACTAGTATCTAAAAATAAAATAAAAAAAAAATATATAACCTAACCATTATGCTAACCCACCCATCGCCTGCCAACCTACCCATTACCCTACAGCGCCCATGAGTGTAGCGTTTTTAGCAGGAAAAATAAATCATCAAAACCCACTTTTGGCAGATGTAGCAGAATCTAAATCTACCACCTGCTATATAACAGAATATGGGATTTGAAACAATAGCTAGATTTTTTAGACACCCTGTAAATCACATTCATAAACTTCAAACTGCCACTATAAAATTATGTGAAAACTAATGTCCTGGGTTTTATTTCCTTCTACATAACATCATCTACACCTTCTGCAGATACATCTTCCTAGATGGTTACTAGGCTGTCTGTCTAAAAGGCATTTTAAGCCTAGCAAAATGTACCCCAAATTTACCTAAATATTGCTGTCATGTGTCAATACCCCAGGGAATTTTATAGTTATGATATAGGCTTGTACACATCAAGTAATTGCAGGCTTCCCCTGTCCATTAGGGACACAGGTGCCAAACCAGGGGTACATTTCTGACTTCATAAACATAAGTCCAAATTATGTTTGAATAGGTTTAGGGGTGAGCTTTTCTTCATATGGATGGAAAGCCTGTTCCAGAGAAGGGTTAATGTTTGAGACACATATCTGTCCCTCCAACATGAACTGTTTATGTCACAGATGAGGTTTAGGTTCTTAGATTGGGTATTTCTGATGCTATTTGTTTTGTAGATGTGCAACTGATCTGTCAGTATAGGATCAGAGGACACACCTTGTAGGTTAGGCATAGATCACCATGCAGCAGTCTGTAGGAGACTGAGTACAAAGATATGGCTTTGAGATGGTCCACAAAGGACTTGTTTACTCCCTGTATTCTCTTTGTGAGGAACCTCTGTGTTGCAAGTGCTTGGTCAGATACATGCCAAAAGGTGCATTATACTCGATGACTGGACTGATGAGAGCTGAGTACAGAGGGACAGTCATATCCCTGGACCTGGATGCCATGCCCTTGCTTATAAGTTGTGCAATGTAGAATGATTTTCTCACCACAATGTACACACTGTGGTCAAAGGTCAGGCTACTGTCAACATGCATTCCCAAGTCCCTGACCACAGAATCGACTTTTCAAAGGCACCTTGTCAATGTGGTAATTTTCAAAGGGTGGCCATCTTTCCAAAGGCTACTATTATGCATTTTTTTCACATTGAATTTTTTAGTGCATGGCTCTTGCACCAATTATTTGTCTGAGTCAGGCTCTCTGTGTTTTTATGGGATTCAGTAATCATGGCTAGTTTGCAGTCATCTAGAGACTTGGTCGACCAGAGACTCATGATGTTGGCCTTGACTTCAAAGAAGTAGAGACCAAAAAGGAGCAGACTCAGAACCGATCCTTATGGGTCCTATCAGTGAACCAACTGACTATCCATTGAGTGACATATAGATTTATGCTTAATTTGTAAGTTTATCTACAATGCCAAAGTGAGGTATTATGTCAAACACCTTGGCCAAGTCAAGGTAGGCAGTGTGCACTCTTTTGCCCTTGTCCATAGCTTTAGTGACTTCCATGGAGAAGTCCATCAACTTAAGTAGGCATGACCTGCCTTTAATGAAAACAAGCTGGGTAGATTCCAGTGTCTGTAGTGTTCCTATCTCATTGTTTATAATGTCTATGAAAAATGTTTCCATAGGTTTTCATATGAGACTAGTCAGACTTATCGGTCTGTAGTTCCCAGGGTCTGTAAAAGTCTCCACCTGGTGTAGTATAACCATTGCAGTTCTCCATTCATTAGGAATGTAGCCTGTCAGGAGGCTATGGTTAAACAGAGATTTTGGCAGGCCTCCTCCCTTTGCCACATCTTCAGATTCAGAAAAGAAGGGGGGAAAGTACAGTCTGGTTCCATGTTGAAATTCCAATGGCCATAGTAGTGCTCCTTAGAACAGCAAAATAAATATGCAAAAGAGAAATGTAGACCATGTATTCCTATTAGTCAATACTGTTAGGTACGGTAATCTCTGATTTAGTATGTATAAGCAGCAGCAGTGAGGGTGGCACAGCTGCCATGTAGAGTCCAGTGGGGCAAAGCTGCTCTGTGGAACCACTTTAATACAATGTAACAAGCTCAAAGATTTGTTGTATTTCTTTGTCAGTTGCACTTTATTTTTGTAGTCACATGACTTACAATTGTGAGTCTTGTAACTTGATATTTAGCTTAAAGTTTTTTCCTTTGTAGAGCTACCTTTATAGAAAGGCTAGAGAAATGAAACATTCTTAATAAAATATCAGTGAATTTGATTAAAATCAAACTCAAAGTCAAATGGATTACTCTAAAAAGCTTTTATCAGTTTACCCTTGAATCCTTGGCTTTTCCTGAAATTTCAGGCTGAAACCATGGTTTTTGAAAAATGTCACTGAACATGCTTTTTATGCAATGTCACTAATCATATTATATACAGAGAAAGATTAAGACTTTAAATAATATCACCATACTCTCTTTAGAATAGCCTACTCTTTTTATCTCTTTCTTGAAAAGTGAAAACCCTATTTTATTTAATTCTGGCATGTTACCAGAGCTGGATCATGGTCTAATGGGGCCCTATGCAGAGTAATGGATCACCCCCCCCCCCCTCAGCACCCTCCCACAGCAGCTCCCCCTGGCAGCACTCCCTCCAGCCATTCCAGTGTCCAGTTACTTGGCTATTTCTCCCTAGTTACCAAAAAACATTGTTCAGCAAGCTAGGTAGAGTCCAGTGCCTGTAGTCATACATACTTTTTCTTCCTTCCTTCTACAATGATTAGAGATATTTAAAACTTTTATTTCAGATTTTATAGCACAAACACTAATAGCAATTTGCTAAACAAAACAATGCAGTCTCACAACAAAAACAGACATAGCGTAACAGTAAGCTTTTTTGTCCTTGAAACTCACGTTAATTGAAACAGCATTGAAACCCGCATTCAAAGAAAATACATCTGGCCAGTAATTAAGTTTACCTTTGGACTGTTTTCAAACCATAGGCTCTTGCACACATTTTTAGAACCATGCATGCATGCATGCATGTGTTCTTTTTCTTTTTTTAACAAGAAACTTCTTTATTAAATTATCACTTATTTCATAGGCAATCATACATTTATATAAATGAAAACAAACCGTATTGACATTATCTTAGTTGCAAGCATTTTACATCACAAACCGTATTGACATAATTTTAGTTGCAGACATTATACATCACATATAATCTACACAATCGTTGTCAGTCAGACATTACATAGCTCATTCAAATCCTGCCTTCTATTAAACCTCATTCCTTCTCTGTATGTATTGTTCCCACATATCCCATTTTTTCCTCTGTAATATGCGCCACCCTTTTCTAAAGATTTCAATTCCAGTTGTTTTATCTAAGTTACTATATTCACTATTTCTGTTACGGTTAGTTTAGACTTTGATTTCCCATTTTCTAGTAATTGCTTTTGGCAGCCAACATAATTAGACTCAGCAAGTCCTACTATGTCTAGGCAATTCCAATTGTGTATCATAGCTCAGAAAAATCATTTCCTTAGTTACACCAATTTGTTCACCCAGCATCACTGATAGAGTTGATAGCAGGGAATCTTTAAAGTCTACCAAATAATTACATTCCCTGAAAATATGTTCCCAATTACCTATATCTTCCGCATCAGCGAACATGTCTTCATCGACACATAAATTTCGAACCCTGTAATTGCCAAACAGCCATATCAGCGACATTTTTCCCAGGGGAAAAATTAGCTTGGCCGTCATCGGGGATTTGCCCTTTTCCCCACTGTAGTGCAATCTCGGAGTTGGTATATTTAGTTGGGGATGTGGGGGGCTAAGCCCCCCACTATATGGGGTTTGAACGTTTGCTGTTCCTTAGGCCAAGCACTTTTTCCACTGGGAAAAAAGTCAGTGATGTAGCCATTCGGCGATTACAGGGTTCAATATTTATGTGTTGATGAAGACGTGTTCGCTGAACAAGTCTTTCAACTACATAATAAAGACCCCTTTCTTCCCTATCACACCTCCAACATTTGCTGTCTACCTGAGGAAAATTTTTCTGGAGTCTACTTGGGGTATAAAATATCTATGTAAACATTTCCAAACAAAAATCCTAAATCTTCTAGATTATGTTGCATATTTGAGAGACAAACATATATCCTTCATTGTTTCTTTGTGAATTGCTTATCCATTCTCTCTTCCCAATCCTTTCTAACTTCCTCTGATTGATTCTTATAGTTATCCTTCAATATTTTATATCCTCTACTAATTATTCCTCTTTTAATAGAAGCTTCTGTTCTAGATTCTACTAAAAACTCTACCAGTGCTGGTCTTTCATTTAGGACCCCCCCCATTCGTTTCTGTTTGCCTATTCCCTGATATCAGTCCTTTGTAGGGAAGGCAATCTCTAACCTGCAAATAAATTCTTAGCATCTTCCCATTCTGTTACCTTTCCATCTCTAGTTATTTGCTCCCAATACCTTGGTTCCTTTGCATTTTATTCCAATAAATTCCAGCCCCTCGTGCCTAATGTCTGCATCCCTAATTGCAGTCATCCCTATCGGCAGAATCTATTTTCTCCATTCCAGTGTTAGCCTTCTGCAAAAAAGTGAAGTATGCTACCTACTATGCTAGTAACACTGCTTTCAAATTTTATGGCACAAAATGGTGACTATTTGTAACAGCTACACTTTGAAAACAGATTTGACATGCGTAACAGTAAACTTCTCTCCCTTTGAAACTTAACATTCTTTGAAAATGTACAGAAACTCAACATTCCTTGAAAATGCACTTGAAGTTAACATTATTTGAAAATGCAGAAACTCAATACCCTTTGAAAATGTACAGACACTCAACAGTCCTTGAAAATGCACTGAAACTCAGCATTCCTTGATGACAGTTTTAGTAGTTGGTGTACAGGATTCAGGCTGTAATCTTCTGTAATCAAGGTACAGGATTTGAGCCTGAATAAGTTAACTGGGGTATTTTATACACACACATGCGCGCGCACACACACACGCACACCATCCTGGATCATAAGTTCTTTGTGTTTGCTTGTTATCCACCATAACACTCAAATGGACTGCCTGTAAAAATCCTGCACTCTACTCCAATGTGCTGTGCATGCATCTGATGCACAGATGCTACTAAGGACACATGCAGAGTGCATCCTTAAAGAACTGTATCATGAATGCAAAGTGCATTCTTAAAAAAGATGTGTAAATGTTGTCATAGTCCCCAGCGGTGGCCCCCTCAAACCAGTGGACCCTAGGCAACTGCCTAGTTTGCTTAGTGCTAGATGTGACTCTGCCTGTTACCTTTAATATTCATCATATTGATCACTGCTGCAGTAATCTTAGCTATATGGGTTGTATTCTGCCAAGGATATAACAGACAACCAGCTTCCAAAGCTTCAAGGCACCTTCTACGTGCCTAAACTGTCAGGTAACTCTAGCTAAGCCAACTAAAAGACAAATTTCAGCATGATACCCTACAGAGCTTCACTGATGTAGAAGAGTATGCTCTTCTGAGGATCAACGGTTGACTTGTGCTTTCCTTTGCTGGGCAGTTAAGTTGCCTTTGGGGAACAGAACTTCTGTTGCCTTAATTTTGTTGATGTTCTATCACTATCATCTTCAGGACAGTTATTTTAAAGCTAGGAGTGTTGTGTTTTAACAGACTGTCTCCAGACTGTAACATATGTTTAAAAGGAGTCTTCATTTTTTTCTGTCAGATTAAAAGTGATGTGAAGTAACTGAATTTTTTTTTCTGTGGAGAAATTGTGTTTATTTTACTTTTGTGAGGCTGGCATAGTTTTTTTAAAGTGCTTTTTACTGTGATTTTCTGTCAAAAAAGTTACCTTTGTATACTGGTGGTATTTACCAGCAATTGCTGCTTGTCTTCCCCAGGAAAGAGGCAATATTTTCTATTTGATCATGGAACAGACTACTGAACCCAAAGTCAGTCCTTCTACTAGACACAAGAAAGAAAAAAAATAAGCAAACAGCCTTTGCTCCCACAGCAAGCTAGCAATTTACCTCAGCCACATGTGTGTGACTCTGCTGTAGCAATTTGTTGTACCTCAGACCATTCATTTTTTACCCTAGATCCCTCTAGTGAAGCACCTACAGCCACTATGGGCCAGGGGCTAGTCACTCCCTCTGTGGCTGTTGGGGTCCCCTCAGTCGGCAAGGTAGAGTAACTCTTGTAAGTCTTGGGAGACAGAACAGGGAAGTTTTTCCCTCTTGTGGCAGAATGATGTGCCCACCCCTTGGGAAGCTATTGTCTTTAGTAACATGGCTGGTCCCATTTTTCCTGTCAAAAAGAAACAGAAAACCATGCATGTATCTGCTACTCCTCAGTTTTCTTTGGATAGGATTAGTTTATTGGGTCTGACTCAGGGTTTATTTCAGACTATTAACCCTTCTTGTAAAGTAGTTTCTAGTAAAAGAAAGAGGGATTCCTCTTTTCCCAAAAGCTTTAGGATTCTGAATCTGAACAGAAGAATGCAGAGACATATAGGCTTTTCCTCAGATTTCTGATTTAGACTCAGAGGAGAGCTCAGTTTCTGATTCACCCTGTGGGGGTCTTTTCCTCTGTGACTATTGCTAGACTGTGCCAGTATTTTCAGTGAGAAAACAATGAGGTTTCTCAGTCACTCAGAAACTACAATTTTTATTGCAAAATTAATTTCCAGAACCTTTACCCATTCCTCCTATTCTGTCTGCTTTAGAGGATGTATGTGCTAATGTTTCAGTTTTCCTGATAGTCAGCCAGCTGCCCCTAAAAAGGCAGATAAGATATATACAGATGTTCTTCGTGTTTCACTGTTGCAGTCATTACATTTGGGTACTCCTGCTGGCAGGTTGCCCTCAGCTGGCCTGAATTCCAAAGTCTTGGGTCCTGCGTCGGCTGCTGTTGCCCCTTCCCTGATGTCAGGTCATCAGGGGTATAAAAGAAGCAGCTGACGCCATTTTCTTCAGTCTTTCTTGCAGCGCAGTGCACGAAGAAGAAGCAGTTCGCAAGTGCCGGTCGGCCGACTCCTGAGATTTTCGTGTTTGAGTTTCAGATCCGAAGTCTTCAATAAAGCTAAGTACCCCATTGGGGAAACTTTTTTTCTTGCTCCAGACCGATGTCAGAAAAAGTTAATAATTGTATTTCTTGTGGAAAGTAAATACCTCATAAGGATTTCCATTCTTATTGTATTCCTTGCCGAGGCCCTGATCACAACGTTACTGGTTGTCGGTTTTGTGCTAGATTTAACCAACGCACTATTAAGCGTCAGTATGATTTTGCTTTAAACTTTTTTGGACACCGGTTTAATTATCCTGAAATGTCATCAGATAGCCATCCGACTACCGGAGTTTACAAAAAATAAAAAGAAAAAGAAAAACAACCGAGGCCCAAAACCGACGACGAAGCTTCTTCTAAGCCAGTCGCCAGTTCTCAGTGAGGTGCTTTTGCAGCCCCTGACGTCCACTACTTTAGAGTCGCAGGCTGCTACCGACTCCCATGTGGAGTCGGCCATGCCACTGGATACTCAAGGTAATGGAGCCTCGGATGCTAATCCCTCAGATGGGTCCAGAGCTACTGATCAGGCACCGGCTTCTGAGGGTGTATTCAGACCTAAACATCTTTACATTAAAACGGCTTCAGCATCAAAGGCAAAGACTAAAGCACCTTCTAAAGCAAGGAAAAAAACTCAAGAGCCACGTGGACAGGCCTCTATGCCCAAAAAACAGATGCTCAAAATGGCCGAAGACTTGATTACCTTGACCATCCCCCTCCTAATAAGAGGCCTAGGCAAGACAATGACTATGAATCTTCAGATCAGGTTTCTATTTCTTCTGATTCCTCTTCTGATCAGGAATATTCTCTTCCCCCCATGAGGATTCGGATGCTGAAGAATCTATACCTTCAGCATCTCCTCCTGAGGACTATTCCTTTGGGGAAACCTTGCATACCATGAGGGAGCATTTCCACTGGGAGAGCCAAGATTTTTCAGAATCTAAAAAGAGGCTCAGGGATTTTCTTTTACTACCTCAGCACAGGCCTCTAGCTATTCCACCTGTGTTAAACATTGTAGATGATGTGTTTTCGGAGTCTAGTCTGACCCCTGACTCCTTACCCCCAGCTCCTGTTAAGCCTGACAGATATTACAGGGTTCCTGACTCACACAAATTTCTTTTTAAAAACCCTGCTGCTGACCCAGAAACTATTTCACAGGGTCCAAAGAGAGTTAAGGCTTCCACTGCAAAAAACCCAGCCCCCTCTGACAGGGATTCAAGGGCACTGGATAGATGGGGAAAAAAGGTTTACACATCTGCAACTTTGGCTATAAGAGCCTTAAACTGTCAATTTCATATGCTTAAGTATCAGCAACATGTCATGGGATTGCTTAAACAGAAAATGTTGTTAACTTCTGAATGTGCAGAAAACAAGGAAATGCAGGATTTATTGTATGCAGCAGAACAGGTTGGAAAGCATACTTTGCAATGTGGTTTTGATTCTTTGGAGGCCTCCTGCAGGGCCGCAGTTACAGGTTCTGTAATTAGGAGGCATGCTTGGTTAAAGGAACAAAATCTGCATGATCATGTTAAAGTTAAATTACTAGATGCACCTTTGCAGCATGATACTTTGTTTGGTGCTAAGGCAGAAGAGGTGTTAAAGAAAATGGAGGACAAAGCTAAATCTATGCAAACTGTCAAATAATTTTTACAAGTACAGCCACCCAGGTTTAGTAGACACTGGCCTACAAAAAATTGGTCCTTTCCTGTGTCAGACAGACCTCAAAGGGGCAGAACCAGATGCCCTAAGGGTAGATCCCAAGCACAAGGTTCTTATAGGCCCAAGCAATGGGGTGCTTCTACCTCCAAGGCTGGAGAAGATAGATCACAGATATACAGAAAACAGTCCCAATGACTTCCCCCTGCCTGCACCAAGCACTTATCTTCTGGCAGCACCCTTAGGGGGAAATTAATACTTTTTGCTCAAAATTGGCACATCATAACCCAGGACAAGTGGGTTCTAAACATAGTGTCACAAGGATACAAGTTCCATTTCCATACTATGCCAAAGGCAAACGGATGGCCAGATCTGCCAAAAAATCAATGGGTAGAGGCACAAAAACAAGTCTCATCCCTCATGGACATGGGGGCCATTCAACAAGTACCAGAGCAAGAGCAGGGACAAGGATTTTACTCGACTGTTTTTGGTACCCAGAAAGGACAAGGCCTGGAGGCCGATACTGGACCTATGTATTCTGAACACTTTCCTGGATATTCCAAAATTCAAAATGTTGACTTTGCAGCAGCTTCTGCCCATGTTGGGCAAGAATGCCTGGCTTGTGACTTTGGACCTAAAAGAGGCATACCTGCATGTTCCAATCAGACAATCATGCAGACGATACCTAAGATTCAAGGCTGGTTCAATGCATTACCAATTCTCTGCACTGCCCTTTGGCTTATCTACTGCACCCAGGGTCTTTACAAAGTGCCTGGCACCAGTAATTGCATTCTGCAGACAAAGAGGAATACACATATATCCTTACTTGGACGACTGTCTCATTCAAGCAGAGAACAAGGACATTCTTCTTCAACATCTGGCATTTGTGAAAAGACTTCTAACATGCCTAGGATACACAGTCAACAAAAAGAAATCAAAACTAATACCCTCACAAGAGATAATATTCCTGGGTGCAAGCTTGAATACAACTGCCCAGATGGCTTATCTCACACCAGACAAACAAAGGCAACTGACTACCTATTTCAAAATGCTGGCAACAAAGGCCCAGTTATCTACAAGAAAAATTCTGCAGGCTTTGGGCTTCATGGCATCCTGCATCCTACTAATTCCATATGCAAGACTGCATATGAGGAAACTTCAATGGTACCTAAAAAGTGTTTGGACTCAACATTGCCACAGCCTGGAAACTGTCATTACTCTCATTCCCTGCCTGCAGCAGGAGTTTTGATGGTGGGCAAAGGCTTGTCACTAGAACAAGGGACAGCCATTCACATTACCTCCAGCCAGACAGACACTAATGATGGATGTGTCAGACTATGCCTGGGGAGCCCACATGGCAGGAAGATGTATTCAGAGCACATGGTCCTCAAACCAAATGCATCTACATATCAATCAAAAAGAGATGCTAGCTGTTCAAAATGCCCTGACAGCCTTCAAGGACCTACTTCATCCGGGACAACTACTGATAAAGACAGACAACACCACGGTCATGTGGTATATAAACAAGCAGGGGGCACACACTCTTACCCCCCTTTGCAGACTAGCCATGACCTTGTGGGACACAGCATTGACTTACCAAGTACATCTGCAGGCACAATTCCTGCCAGGAAAGGAAAATACTCTGGCAGACGAACTAAGCAGAAACTTCATGGATCCCCACGAGTGGCAGCTGGATCCACAAGTCTTCAGCATGATAACAAGGAAATGGGGATGCCCGGACATAGATCTATTTGCCTCCCCTCTCAATTACCAACTAAAACGATTTTGCACAAGGACTTATCACAGACAAGCATGGAAAGTGGATGTCCTATCTTTCAGCTGAAAAAACCTATCAGTATATGCCTTTCCTCCACTGCCTCTCCTCCCCAAGGTGCTCCTAAAGGTCAGGCAGGAGAAGCCAAAGATGATACTGATTGCCCCAGACTGGTCACGCCAGTACTGGTATCCAATACTAAGGAACTTATCTCTATACCCGGCTTGGATCTTGCCTCAAATACCTCGACTACTGTCCCAGCAAAACAATCAGATCATGCACAGCCAACTCAGGACATTAAACTTGGCAGCATGGCGGATAATGTAGACATACAAAAAACACCTCTCAATAAAGCTGTGATGGATGTCATTCTGGAAGCCAGAAGGCCTAGTACTAGGAAGTCTTATGCTGGAGAATGGAAGAGATTCTGTGCCTGGAACCAGGCACAAGGAACTGATACAGTGGTACCAAATCTTCCTCAGATTTTGCAATACTTAACTGAGATACTGGACAAAGGCCTATCTTTTTCATCTATTAAAATTCATGCCTCTGCCATTTCGGCTCATTACAATACAGAGTCACCACTTTTTTCTCACTCTTTATCAAGGCAGTACCTCAGAAGAGCCAAAAATTTAAGGCCCCCAAGAAGACTACCAATACCTGCATGGGACCTCAACTATGTCTTGGAAAAGTTCACCCTGCCTCCTTTTGAGCCAGCTGATATGAAGTTTTATCTTGGAAAACAGCTCTGCTCTTAGCAATTACTTCTGCAAGATGAGTTTCAGAGATATAGGCGCTCATGGCTGTGGAACCTTTCATCATTTTTCATCCAGACAGAGTCTCCCAGAGGACAAACCCAACATTTATGCCTAAAGTAGTGTCCAGTGTGGCTTTTAACCAAGCCATCCATCTGCCTACCTTTTACCCAAATCCACAGAACAAGGGAGAGATAATTCTGCATTCTTTGGATGTACACAGACAGCTTAGATTCTACTTGGGCAGAACCAAAGTTTTCAGGAAAAGAGAGCAATTACTAGTGGCATATGCTGCAGGATCACAAGGAAAGCCTATCTCAAAGCAGACTATTTCTAAGTGGAGGAATGATCAAGATGGCTGCCGACTAGTTTAGTCCCTACTCCTTGAGCTCCTCACAGCTATTTAACTTTTGGTTTTTTACAACTTTATACCAATCTTTTTCCTCAGTTTTTTTTACTAAAAGATTTTATAAATCTTTTACTACGAATTTGGATTATTTTTTACTCTGGACTTCTTATCCTGGGATTTATTTTACCTCAGAACAAGTTTGTTCTCTCTGCTGCTGGGACACCTGCTGCTCCAGTCTATTCCTGGTTCCTGAAATCCTGTCAATTGCAGTTCATCTCTAGGCATGGCTACAAAATCCGACTCCATGGAGACTCAGCCTACAAAGGCCAAATTTTCTTCAATGCTCTCTCCTGAAAAATATTCCAGTTCAAAAAGACTAAGGACATCTAAACAACCTACTGAAACTTCCAAAGTAAGTAATAAAGACTTAAATGATTCAAATTTCCTTTTAGACGAACTAAAAGTAGCATTAAAGCCTATCCAAAGTGCTATCCAAAACTTTTCAGAACAATTTGCTGACTTTAGTAAAACTTTAAAGCAAATAAATGATAGAATGGATATGATTGAAAACAGAAATTCAGCTTTAGAGTTAAAAACAGATTCATTGGAAAGTGACCTTAAGTCTAAAGATAAGATTATTTCTGATATACAAGCTAAACTGTTGGATTTGGAGGCCAGGAGTCGAAGAAATAACATCATTATTCGTGGTTTGCCGGAATCTTATGACAATAAAAACTTGCTATCTGTGACTAAGAATATCTTTGAAACATTGTTAAACTGTGAAACATCTTCAAAGTCTATAATTGTAGAGAGAGCACATAGAGCATTACGTGCAAAGCAAGATTCTTCCACACCAAGGATTATTTATACTAAGTTATTAAACTTTCAGGATACTTTCCAGATCCTGGAAACAGCTAAAACTAAAAAACAGTTCATATGGAAGTCTCACAAACTATCTTTTTCCCAAGATCTTCCTTCTCAAATTAAACTAAATAGACAAAAACTTGCCCCCTATTGTGCTGACTTGATAAAAAGAGGGATAAGATTTTGTATGGCCTATCCAAATACTTTGTCTTTTACAGTTAATGACAAAAGGTTTGTGTGTTCAGACCCCAAAGATGCTAAAGACATTTTTCTTAAAACATTTAAAAAGCTTCCTGACACTGTATCATAATATGTTACTGTCAATGGAATACAAAAGTGTTATTTTTCAGACAATATTTATAATATAGGATGTACATGTCTGTTATGACCTAATCCTATTTCACTTCAATAACTTGTTTTGAATTTATTTTGTTTTAATTCTGATAAGTTTTAAATAATATTGTGCTATGACAGGCTTTCCAAATTTATAGATTTACTATAAGTGCTAAAAACAGTCAAATAGTTATGTTTCTTTCATTTCCTTGCTTTGTGTGAAGGCAGTATACTAGTTTTTTTAAAAGCTTTTAAATTACAGTCCCCTGTGTCAGTTATAAGATTTATGGAGGGAGAAACCGCGCCTCTCGAGACTCTTGAAGGAAAAATCTTCTGCTCATAGCTTCAGCTGCTGTTCTACATGATCGCGCACCCACTACAGACTCTCTGAGATGGATGGTGACGTCATCATTTGTTGCGAAAGCACGACAGCTTTGCATACACAATTGCGCTTGTTTTCAGCATGTATTCAGCATCAGGAATGTTTTATTAGGACTTTCTGTCATTTACAGTGTTCCTCTTCACAAGCGAAGGATGTTTTTAAGTTTAAATATGTCTTTCTCACACGTTACATTCAGCGATCCTATACATGTCTCTCGCTCCAAAGCGAGCAGTTACCTTCATGCATTAGGATGGAAATTGTTCTTGAAACAAATGAACAGGTTAGTTTCATTTATTACAATTCCAGAAAATGGGTAAAGAAGAGAACATATATTTTCCTACAAAATGTTGTTTTTTTATGTTATCTTGAAAGATGCCAAAATGTTTAAATAGACAAGTATTACACTGTACACCTGTTCATTTGAGAAATTCATGCTTTTTTTTTTCAGAAGCTTGATTAGGGGACTGCAGTTGGTGGTTTTGTTATAGAAAGCCTTTACACAAATGTAATGCTTGGAATGAATATCTTTAAATGTTATTAGCTAAACTTACCTGTCTATATTTAAACTCCTTGATTTTTTGTGTTTAGCCTACTTGTTTTTGTTCTATTTAGATGTTATAATGAGTATATTTATGAACACTGTGTTTTTACATCCTGTTTGCTGTATTGCTTTTATATTTTAGAAGGACAGTTTAACTATATAATTTAACAGAGCCATTAGTATAAGTATTCTAAAATTTATTTAAATTCATATGAAAGTACATTAATATTCATTTAATCTAGTGTACATACTGTAGTTTAAGGTACTATCCAATAGTTCTTATTTGTATTTATCTTTGAACATTAGATGGCCAAAACCTATTCAATTTATAATATATCATTGTGAGCAGATGCTATATTACTGCTATTTAGACAGTTAGCTTACATCTATATTGAATTGTTTTTAGAGTATGGTCGCTTGGAGGACAGTTTATGCTTTATTTGAACTATAGTTAAATGCTCATTCTATAGTTATTTGAGTTTTTATCACACTTATTGTCTATTTGACTACTGGGAAAAAGTTACTAAGCATTAAAGAGTGTTTATTGGATAGTGCATGATTTTATCTGTTTAGCAATGTTTATGGCTTTTTATATATATGTATATCTAAAACATCACCTTATATATGATACAACTATCCCTAGATTTCTCACTGTTTTGTTTACATATATAATAGTGTTATTAGATGGGTTTCTTTATATTTATTTACATTACCTAACATATGTTCTGTTTTAATTGTAATACTTGTTATGCCGTATTGTTTTAGTTAATCAAAATTTATTCTATTTTTTTCTTCTTTGAAATACTTGAGGAAATGCATTTAATCACTATAATTTTTACTTAATAATAGGAGCTTTTAGCTTAGTATTTCAAGTAGGGATTGAGTATGTTGGACATCTTGAATTTAGTTAGTCTTGTATATAGTTTTAGTAGTATTACTCTGGTTTTAATTTGTGTTAGGCTTCCTTTGAGCAATTTTATATTAATCCGATGTTATTATTATTTATAATTACAACTTCTATCTTATTCACTTCTGATCTTCCTTTATCACAGGGTGATTGGTGGGTAGGCACTAGGGTTAGGATAAAGGATATTAATATACATTTTATTGCTCTTGAAAATTTTTTTTTCTTTATTTTTCAGCAAATGATATTTGTTGACCCGATTGCATATTCAAATGCTGCTTTTTCTTTTTTAAAGTATTATTGGATTTTTACTTTGAGTTCACCTTTATAGCATCAATAATGATTGTATGCCTTGAATATGCCAGTTGATATAATATTGGATTCTTGGAATGTTAGAGGTATTCAAGGCAAAGCCAAAAGTCATTATTATTTCATTTGATTTTTAAGTCACAGGCAAATATTTGTTTTATTCAAGAGACCCATATTCCGCGTCTTGATTGGAATAAAGAGAGAAATAAAAAATGGATCAAAAAGATAGTAGCTTCAGGTGACTCATCTAATTCCAGAGGAGTAGCTACAATCATTAAACAAAAATTCATGGGGAACATTATTGATGAGAAATTTGATAATGAGGGGAGATGGTGCTTATTTACCACTTCTATTGTTGGTCTGGACAAACCTCTTTTAGTCTTAAACTTATATGGCCCATGTAATTCACAACATTTGTTCATTTTAAAAATTTATAATATTCTCACATCCTATAAAGACCACCATATTATAGTGGGTAGTGACTGGAACGCAGTAATAAATCCAGTAATTGATCGATCCCGTTCCACTGTTACTTATAATTATCAATCTACTATGGCCCTTAATGATTTGATGATGGAATATAATTTAATTGATTCACTTCACAATGTTAAAGTCTTAAATAAGAATGATATCTATACTTATTACTCCAAGCGTTACCGTTCGTGGTCCAGATTGGATTTATTTCTAATTTCTGATTATATCTCAAAATATATTTTGGATTTTAACATTGAACCTAGATTCTTTTCGAACCATTCAAGAATCTCACTAAAATTAAACATAAACTCTAATATTAAAAATAAAATTGACTTTAATAAGTGGTCTTTAAATAATAATTTACTGCTAAATGAAGATATTTGCAAACAATGTTCAGAAATATTACAGGAAATGGAAAATAACCTGGGGTCATCAGACATTCCTTATGACATACAATGGGCTGCATGTAAAGTGAGATTAAGAGGATTATTTATTAGTAAAGCAGCTTTTTTCAAAAAGCAATACTTTAAGAAAGAGGAGTTCTTAAAATCTAGAATTTTTTCCTTGGAAAATCATCTTAGACTGAATCATGACCCTACTATAGAAAAACAAATTCTCAACTGTCAGAAAGATTTAATTTTGCTTCACCAAAATAATCTATCTTTAGCTGAACAAAAATTACTTGCCTCATATTCAGAATGGGCCCAGGTTCCTTCTAAATTATTAGCGAGAATTATTAAAGTTAATTTTGAAAGACCGAAAATCTCATCTTTATCTTATAAAAATAAATTATATAACACGGATGAAGAGATAATTCAGCTAT
Organism: Protopterus annectens; assembly: GCF_019279795.1. Taxonomy (NCBI): domain Eukaryota; kingdom Metazoa; phylum Chordata; order Ceratodontiformes; family Protopteridae; genus Protopterus; species Protopterus annectens. Next base: position 364,289,630 of record NC_056747.1, on the reverse strand, counting down.
TCACTTCTCTCTATACTGATTTATATTCAGGTTCTTCTAATTCAGTTAATGATAATCACTTAAAAATCTTTTTAAATTCTCTACATTTCCCTAAATTAAATGATAGTCAACAAAAATTATTTTCTGCTCCTATATCGTTACAAGAAATCTCGGATTCAATTGATAATCTTAAATTGGGAAAATCTCCTGGTCCAGATGGTTTTACTCCAGAATTTTTCAAAACTTTCAAATTGGTAATTCTTCCCTTTCTTCTCAAAGTATATAATCATATAAGAGTTAACGATATCTCAGATATTCATTGGAATACATCTAAAACCATCCTAATTCTAAAAATAATAAAGAAAAATCTGACCCAATAAATTATAGACCCATTTCTTTAATAAATGTAGATATTAAGATTTTATCATCTATTTTGGCTAACAGATTGAAACGGATTTTACCCTCAATTATTTCCCTAGATCAATCAGGTTTTATGTCCCACAGACATGCTTGGGATAATACTCTGTCCTTAGAGTCTATCATTCATCTCATTAAAAAAAATTCAAACCCTATATATGCTCTGATCATTGATGCATCAAATGCCTTTGACAGAGTCTGTTGGAACTTTCTCTTTCAAACTATGTCATGTTTCAATATTCCTTTATTCTTTATAAATTTTTTAAAAGTTTTATACAAAGATATGTTTACTAGACTTTACATTAATGGTCAATTTTCTTCTCATATAAAGATTACCAGAGGAACAAGACAGGGTTGTCCATTGTCTCCCTTTCTTTTTAACATTTATTTAGAACCTTTTCATAATGTCCCCAGAATTCTTAATACCAAAATTCATTTTTCAGCTTTCGCTGATGATCTAGTTATTTACTTCCAAACTCCATTATCTGATTATAGAAAAATAACAAACTCCATTGATTACTTCTCTTCGGTTTCGAATTATCTTTTAAATTCTTCTAAAACTCATATCTTTCCCTTAAATCACTTAGCACATAAATCATTTTTGTTTTCAGATCATCATTTTCAGTTTACTTATAGTATAAAATATTTAGGCATCAATTTAGAACACAATAATAAATCTTCTTTACAAAATAACATCAATAAAGTATGGAACTCAATATTATCTGATATGGACAGATGGAAACATCTAAACCTTTCACTTTTATCAAAGGCGGCCATAATTAAAATGAACATTCTGCCTAAATTCCTTTACCAGTTCACATCATCTGATCAGATAATTCCAAAATCTTTTTGAGTCTGTAAATAAAGCTTTGGCAAAATTTTTATGGTTCCCTAAATCTGTTAGAATTTCCTATTCCAGATTGTCAATTTTGAAGGACAAGGGTGGTTTAGGCCTTCCTAATCTATATCTCTATTATTTGATTGTCTCATCTAATAAACTTCTCACCATATCTAATTTCAAGAATATTTCTTATACAAATCATTCTTTATGGATAAAATTATGGTACAATTGCATCATTTCAAAAAATATAAATCCAGAAGCTATTCCTTTTATCTCTTTGGATAGTTTATTTATTAAAAATATGTCTACTGTAATTAAACAAAAGATTAGAGCCTTCCAAACCTTACTCAAACTATGTAATCTAGAAAATATTTCTCACCTTATTCAACCAATTCATCTAAACCCAAATATAATGATAGACAACAAACCCTTTAACTTAACAAAATATCCTTTAATAAAAAAATTAAAAGTTAGAGATGTTTTGAAATATCTTGACTTATCTTTACCCGATTGGCATAAAATTTTGAAAGTAAATTGGAACTATTCACCAATCCTTAGTCAACTAAGAGTAATAATTAAAAACAAGTTTTTATGTTTAGACCACATAGAACTACAAATGAAAAACCTTGACACGATTATCAAAATACTTTCCTCATCAGATAAAATGCTCTCAAACTCTTATAAGTTAATCAATAGCTTAATAATGGACCATAATTGTCTTTTTATCAAATGTTTGGTTAAGTTATAACTCCCAATTGTCAGAGTCTCAGAAACTTTTGGCCATTAGATATACAAAGGAATTTATCCCTTTTAAAAAATTATCATATACACAATTAATGATTAATAATGACGCCTACTATACCCCATACAAATTAAATAAATTTAACCCAAGTAAATCCCCATCATGTTCATGTTGTTCTCACCCCCAAGCAGACCTTCTACATATCTTATGGTATTGTCATTTTTCTCACAGATTATGGACCTCTTTGAAAGTCAGATTGCAGAAAATGGGGTACCAAAAGTCTACATTGTCCTGGGAACTTGCTATTCTTCATATTCCATTAATTCATCTTTCAAAATTAGATATTCATGTTATCATTTTTATTTGCTCATTACTAAAACTTTACATAATACAAAATTGGCTGGATCGAACCAAACTAAATTGGGTTACTTTCCAGAAAATGGCTTTTTCATATATTGATGCTCAAAGGCACTTAGTTAAAAGCATTAAAAAAGTTAGTGTTAGAAAAAGTCTTAAATATAATAAATAGTTAATGTTAAAATTTTTTTTTTTTTTTTTTTTTTTTTCAGGTTGCCTAACTTGTATATAGTGTACATATTGCGTATTGCTTTATTACTTAATAATATGTTAAATCTCCTGAAGGATTGTTTTCTCATCTATGAGTCGAAATATGTTTATTTATACCTACTGTTCATGTATAAAACTTCTAACTGTCTTGTTATTTATATATTTAATAAAAAAATTTTTGAGAAAAAAACTATTTCTAAGTGGTTAGGCCACTGCATTTGTTTCTGCTACTTACACCATGGCAAACCAGTGCCTAAGGGCATTAGGCCTCATTCCACCAGAGCTGCAGCCACCTCAGCAGCCTTTTTCAGGGAAGTACCTACCACAGACATTTTAGAGGCAGCTACCTGGTGTTCAGTACACACCTTTACAAAGCATTATCATTTGCCACTCTACTCTAAATCCAGGGCAGGCTTTGTCACTGCAGTTCTGCAGGGCCTCTTAGCCGCTCCTACTGCTGTCTAGTTCCAGCCTCCCAACCATAGCTTTGGTACTCTACCCAAATGTAATGACTGCAACAGTGAAACACGAAGAACATAGTAGAGTTGTGTACACTTACCATAAATGTAGATGTTCGAGTGTATTCACTGTTGCAGTCCAGGTTACCCACCCGCCTTCCTCCTTTTTCCTTTTGGATCTTATCTTTCCTTCTCTGATTTATACTACCTATGTGGTGTATTTGCTTGTAGATGAAGGTAAAATTTATATTGATGTATTTCTGAATATATACATAAAGTTTGGCTACCCTTTTTGGGGACACCTGACATCTGGGGCAAGAAAAACTGAAGAAAATGGCATCAGCTGCTTCTTTTATACCCCTGACGACCTGACGTCAGGGAAGGGGTGACAGCAGCCGACGCAGGACCCAAGACTTTGGAATTCAGGTAGGCTAAGGGCAACCTGCCAGCAGGATTACCCAAATGTAATGACTGCAACAGTAAATACACTCGAACATCTACATTTATGGTAAGTGTACACAACTGTACTTTCTTCAGTCTTTTACATTTTTATACACTATTCCCAGACCTGACCCATCAGTTATATACGGCTTTAGTTGATCCCACTGCTGCTAAGCACTTAGTTAATTCCAGTTCTACTCTTTTTTATAAGTATGGGAAAATTACTGATAGGTATGGGAAAATGTGTGCACTTCTGCCACTTTGATCTTCAGAATTTTGAATCATCAAGTTCATTTGTTAAAGTTTGTTCTGACAGCTTGTGAACGTATAAGAAATGTTTCATCTGCAGTTTCTTCTTGCGAGGAAAAATCAGTTTTAAGTATCACTCAGTGATGTATGTACTGTCTCTTTTTTGATATGTGGAGCTTTTCTTCCCGGGCCTCTGCTGAAAATGGACATATATCCAGTGGGTTACGTGTGTGTGTGTGTGTGTGTGTGTGTATGTGTGTGCGCGCGTGCGCGCACATGTGCATGTGCATGTGTGTGTGTGTGTGTGTGTGTGTGTGTGTGTGTGTGTGTGTGTGTGTGTGTGTTGGTACTTCTTCCACAGCTATGGCCACTGGTAGTTTTCTGAGGAGACTTGTATAGCTGTTTTCTCAAAACCTCCCAGATGATGTTAAAATGAGGTTTTACATTCCCCCTTGGATATAAATTTACTGTTTGGCCCCTTTGCTGCAGAGGTGATCAAAACATGTATGAAAGGGGCAAGGTGATCCAGGGAATCTCTAAGATTTTTCAGCCCTCCTTTTCCAAATTTCCAAGGGATTTTCTAGCTCCTCATCCAATTTTGGTAAAAAAAAAAAAAAAAAAAAAAAAAAAAAAAACAGAATAAACAATCTCAACAAAGTACAGGTAAACAGACATTTAAGATCTGGCAAGGGGGGTTCGAAAAAAAGTCTAAAACCTCCAAAAACCAAGCACAGTCCAACAAGTCTGATTGAATAGTCAAGAGACCTTGTGAACTCCTCCCACCCTGGTTCATTTTTTTTTTCTTCCAGAAAGTCTGAATCTCTATTTTTCTCTTTTGCAACAGATAGTTTCAGTCAAATGGGTTCTGAAAATCATTCATCAAGGTTACAGATGGCAGAGGGAGGACATTCCTTATTTCAGGGGTTCACTCCTCATCCTCCAAATCAGGCCCTTTTGTTTTCAGTGTCTCTTCATCACATGCTGTCCCAAGGAGTGATAAAACCAGTTCCTCCTTCCCAAGTGAGGAAGGGGTTTTTATTAAAGGATGTTGTTCTTAGTGCTAAAGAAAGAAACTGCTTGGAGACAGTTCTGGAACTTTCTTTCCTAAACATGTTTCTGATAGTGCCTAAATTCAAAATGATGTCACTACATAACCTGTTACCTCTTTTTCCTCTTTCAAGTTTCCTGGCAACACTAGACTTTAAAGATGCTTATCAATACATTCTTATTCATCCAGACTTCAGACATTTCTTAAGGTTTTGTGTGTCTGCATAACATTATCATTTCTCTGCCTTACCGTTTGGACTATCTGCTGCACCAAGATTGTTCACAGTTATAGCTCACTGTGGACTTTAGGATATCCACATTTTCTATATTTAGATGACTTATTTATATTTGCAGACTCTTTTTCAAAGTGTCAGGAATCTCCCTCTTGGGTGAGAGATCTCTTACACAAGCTGGGATCCCAAGAGAACAAAAAGTCTTTCTTGACTTCTTACAGACTTGTATTTCTGGTATATTAACTAGATACCTCAGTTCAAATAAGTTTTCTTCCACAGGAAACAAACAGATCATTATCTCGATCTATTTTTTAACATTTTCCACTTAAACTTTGGTCACTGTAAGGGAATACTCCAGGATTTTGGGTTTTATGGCTATGATTCTCATGATACCCCTGGCACAACTCCAGATGAGAAAGATTCGGTGGTGTCTGAAATCTCTTTGGTCCCAGCATCAACACCCTTATTCTTTTCATATCCCAGTGCTGGGGCTTGTCAGAAGAGAAATATTTTGGTAGAGACACTATATATACTTAAATCCAGGTCTCCCCTTCTGCCTCCCTGCTCCAAAGCAGTCAGACACTTTGGGCTTTGCTTGGTGAGCAGTTTCAGGAGGGATAAAAGTGCAGGACATGTAGAACATCAAGAACAGATGCAACACATAAATATCAAGGAGATGCTCGCCCTGATCAAAGCATTCAACTCACTGAACCATCTTTGGTCCCTGAGACCTCTTCAAGTAGTTACAGACAACAACACAGTCATGTGGTACATCAACAAGCAAGGGGGTACCAGGTCTTACCCCTTTTGCAGACTAGCCATGTTAGCTTGGGATATAGCTTCACAGCATAATCTCACTCTACAGGCCTCCTACATTCTGCCAGAGCAAAATTGCATCAGACAAGCTGAACAGGACCAAGACAGACCCTCATGAATGAAAACTAGATCAGGGTGTCTTCCAAGAGTTGATCTGTCTGTGGGGAATTCCTCAAGTAGAACTCTTTGCCTTAATATGATGAACATAGTATAGTTGTGTAAATAAAACCTACCATAACAACAGATGTTTGAATCATCACTGCTGCAGTAGCCTCTCCCTCTGTCCAGCCCCCTTGTTTTTTTCGTGTGTTTTTATGCCAGAGTGCAGACATTTATTTTTTGTTGTTCCTAGTATTGTTCTTTCAGAGCACAGCCTCCCTGTCTTTGCTGGCAAGAAAGCTCTGATGGGCTTTGCACCCAAACTTGTCTTTTAGTCAGCTCAGCTCAGCTCGAGCTGCCTGCCAGTTTTGGTGCATGGAATATGATCTGAAGCTTTGGAAGCTGGCTGGCTGTTATAGCCTTTGCAAGATATAACTCATATACAGTAGCTAAGGCTACTGCAGCAGTGATCATTCAAACATTTTCTGTTATGGTATGTTTTACTTACACAACTGTACTATCTAAGACATAGATGAAACAGAGTGAAAACATATCCTGCACTGTTTGGACAGACTTGTAAACTCTCAATAGGGAGTTGCAAGACAAAGGAACAAGTAGTCATGGTTCCATTACAATAAAAAAATTGCTGTGTAACTAGAATAATAACTGGAAGCTGAAAGTTCCAAAAAACAACCTAACAATTTGACACAGAAATTTTTAGTCTAAACATGGAAATTGTTAGATGTGCTAAACCATTGCAAGACTTGACATAACTGAAAAGTTTGTGATAGTAACATAACCATTTTTCATTTACTGGCTGTAATTTTTAACTGACAAACATTTACTGAGTGACAGCCATTTTACATGAGTATTAAATTTAATAAATTAAGTAGAGGGCTTTGCATGTCATGTGCTACATAGTTTATCTAGAGAGTTCTCAGTTTTAATGTAACCCTCATTCAGTCTGGCTCTATAAAGGAGATGGATGGAGCCTTTTTACTGTGGTCCAGGTGACTGGGGTTAGTGGCCCCTATTATACACACACACACACACACACACACACACACATATATATATATATATATATATATATATATATATATATATACGGGTCCCCTTCAAAACATCTAAAACCCATAACCATAACATCTAATTTCACAACATTGAGACCAGTACATCTAAAACCCAAAACATCTAAAACCCATAACATTGAATTTCATAACATCTAACTGTACAAATCACATGAAAATAACATCCCCTCCACATATAATGACACCAAACTACCAAACACACTTTTTACTATGTTTCTGCAGGGGGGCTTGATACAGTGGGGTTAGGAAATTAACTTTTTCCCACTGTAGTGCGATCTTGGAGTTGCTATATTTAATTTATGGGGGGGTGCAGGGGGGCTTGCCCCCCTGCAGAAACATAGTAGTTTGGTGTCTTTATATGTGGAGGGGATGTTATTTTCTTGTGATTTGTAGTGTTAGATATTATGAAATTCGATGTTATAGGTTTTAGATGTTTTGGGTTTTAGATGTTCTGGTCTCAATGTTATGGGTTTTAGATGTTTCAAGGTAGACCCATAGATATATGTGTGTGTATATATATATATATATATATATATATATATATATATATATATATATATATATATTTATATTTTTTGTTTTGCAGACCTATGCCTGAAAAACAGATCCACATTATTTGAAACTAAGTGAACGCAAACCAGCTCACTGAGGAAGAGAGTCTCTTGATGTATACAAATCCAAAAATCATGAATAAACCAAATACCACTGAGACTCGGACAGCAATGGACATAAATTTAATCATCAACAATTAAAGCTCTAAAACATGCACATAAAATAGATTAGCGCTTTCAGAAAAATCCTTCTTCAGATCACCATTAATAAAAGACTAACCGTATTAATACAGATTCATAGCCAATCAGGAAACAGTGTTTGAGCCTACACCCCCTCAAAGCAGGTTACCATGGCCATTGATAAAAAACTGTCTATATTTAGACAAAGTCATAGCCAATCAAGATTCTGCGTTTGAGTTTACAGTCTCTCAAAAAAGGTTTCAGTCGAAGGATCCCATTTAAGCCAGGTGCTTTATCTGCTTGTAAATTCACTATCCATTGGACCTCAACCACTTCAATAAAATTACATATATCCCCTCCTCTCCTATTGGGCTTAAAATTCTGCAAAACTAAAAATGAAAAACTGTGAGATGGATATTCTTCTATATGTTGAAACAATGCGTTACGTTTGTTTTTCAATCTGTTGTCACTCAAATGTTATAAGATGTGATCTTTTAATTGTCGATTCATCTTTCCCACATAAAAACTGGTGCAAACATCACATCTTGCAAGATATACAACAGTCTCAGTGCAGCAGTCAGCATACAATTTGGGCTGATACATTTTCCCAGTTAAAGGATGTAAAAAACTTTTAACTTTGGAAATATATTTACAAGCTTTACAATGTTGACATGAAAAAGTACCGATCTTGTTTGAGCAACCAGAATTATTAGTTGGTGGCAGAATATTCTTACATAGCAGACATTTAAGATTCATATTGTTCTTAAATGAGAACTGCGGGCATTCACCAGTCACTTGCCTAATATGATCATCAGAATTTTGAATCTTCCAGTTTTTCTGATTATTTCACAAATTTCTCTGATATCTCTGCTATACTTGAGTGTTACTCTTATTCTCATCTGTGATTGCTCCTCTACATTTCTTGATGATAGTGGAACACCATGGGTCCTTCGGAACCAGGGTCTGTCTTTGTTTTTTCTGAGTATTTGACCATCATTGACTATATTCGTGATATACCGCTTATTATACCCATGTTCCTCAAACTTATTGATCAAATTACTCATCTCTTCATTGAAGAGATTCTTTCATTCTTCACTACATAATCTAGATATTCTTAAAGTATGCCCTTTTACAATATTTAGGCAAGTTGTTGATTTTGGTTGCTCAAATAGGACTGGTACTTTTTTGTGTCAACATTGTAAAGCTTTAGTCTCTGAGGATATAAACCTGGTATATAACTTTTTGAGCATGACTTTAACTAAGGATGAGCTTGATCTTTTAAATAAAGGTCTAACTTTTGTTCCTGCAGTACCATCAAAATTATATTATGTTATATTTGATTTGAAGCTATTTGGAAGGAATATAGTCCTTAAGAATATGTTTGGTCTCAGGAATGATAATATTTAAAATGAATTGAAGAAACCAAGTGATTTTATGACTTTATCGCATCCTACTGTTGAAGTCGTTTTAATTGTTTGTGAGACTGAAATAGTGCACTATATAAACTCAACCACTTCAATAAAATTACATATATCCCCTCCTCTCCTATTGGGCTTAAAATTCTGCAAAACATATGAAACGTTTTTACAATTTAACATTTGGTGAGCTTTGTATGAATTAATGAATAGTAAAGATCTAATTGTTAGACCAGTGGATAAAGGCGCGGTGATTGTCCTGGATCGTGATAGGTACTTTATGAAAATGAAGGAGATGTTACGAACTGCCTCCACCTATAAAACTATCAAGGACTCTGAAGTTAAAGAGATCATTATTCATGTTAAAAACACTTTGGGTGACTTATTATAAAGTGGGATAATAACTCGGGAAATGTATCAATATTTTAAGGTAGAACATCTGAGTAATAAATGGTTTACCTAAAATCCACAAAGACAAGACAGACCCGCCTCTGAGTCCCATAGTATCTGGTAATGGTTGCTGTACAGAGCCTCTTTCTATATGGATTGAAGGGAAATTGAAACCTGCATTATTAAAGGCTCCAGTGGTTCTTAAAGACATAGCTCACTTTCTTAATTCTCTTTGTGCGTTTATGAATAATTGCATTATAGAAGATATATTTTTATTTCTAACTTTGGATGTCAAGAGTTTATCATATACATTCTCTTACACTTAGTGTTGGAAAATAATATTTTTTTGTTTTATGACAATTATTATTGGCAACAATGGGGGTTGCTATGGGAACTCCTTGCGCCAACTCTTATGTGAATCTTGCTCTAGCTCATTGAGAATATTTGTTTATTTTTAATGAGGACAATATATAGAAAGATAAGATATTATTTTACCGGAGATTTGTGGATAATGTTTTCCTTCTTTGGAAAGGTAGCTTTGATGAACTAAAATATTTTGTTTCTTATTTAGAAACCACCACGTCTTTCTTAAAGTTCACCATTAATAGCTCTGACATAGGGATTGTCTCCCAGAGACTTCTCATGCTCTGGAACAAGATTCCAATCTACATTAGACAGAGCTCCTCACTAACACTCTTCAAGAGAAACCTTGACGAGTGGATGGGAAATAGAAAGTTTACCCCAGGAATCACTTCAATGGCTCAGCTGGACAGAGGCACAGGGAAATAATCTAAGGGGGTGGCGAAAGCCAACACAATTCCAGCTAGGCTTATAAATGCCTTCATGCAGATAGCCTAGTACCTACGAACCTAGGGATGTCAGAGTATTTATGAATAGCGCTGACCAATTGGAGACAGTAGTATATAGAAAAGATTGCTGGAGGAATGCACTCATAAGGTATGATAGCATGCATCCTAGACATGTTTTCCCAAAGATTGTAAAAGGACAGACTTTAAGAATAACGAGATTATATACTGTAGAGATGAGCTTCAATGAAGAAATGAGTAATTTGATCAATAAGTTCAAGGAATGTGGGTATAATAAGTGGTATGTCACGTATATAGTCAATGATGGTCAAACACTCAGAAAAACCAAAGGCAGACCCTGGTTCAGAAGGACCCATGGTGTTCCACTATCATCAAGAAATGTAGAGGAGCAATCACAGATGAGAATAAGTGTGACACTCAAGTATAGCAGTGATATCAGAGAAATCTGTGAAATAATCGGAAAAACTGGAAAATCCTAACTTCTTATGATCATTAGGCAAGTGGTTGGTGAATGCCCACAATTCTCATTCAAGAACAACATGAATCTTAAACGTCTGCTATGTAAGAATATTCTGCCACCAATTAATGATTCTAGTTGCTCAAACAGGATTGGTACTTTTTAATGTCAGCACTGTAAAGCTTGTAAATATATTTTCAAAGTTAAAAGTTTTTTACATCCTTTAACAGGGAAAATGTATCAGCCCAAATTGTATGCTGACTGCTGCACTGATAATGTTGTATATCTTGCGAGATGCGATATTTCCACCAGTTTCTATGTTTGGAAGATGAATAGATGATTAAAAAATCACATCTTACAACATTTGAGTGACAACAGATTGAAAAACAAATGTAACACATTGTTTCAACAAATAGAATACCCAGCACAGTTTTTCATTTTTATTGTTGCAGATTTGTAAGCACAGTAGGAGAGGAGGGACTATATGTAATTTTACTAAAGTGGTTTAGGCCCAATGGATAGCGAATTTACAAGCAGATAAAGCACCTGGCTTAAACAGGATCTTCCCACTGAAACCTGTTTTGAGAGAGTGTAGGCCCAAACACTGAATCTTGATTGGCTATGAACCTATTTTAATATGGTTTTATTAATGGTAATTTGAAGAAGGATTTTTCCGAAAGCGCTAATCTATTTTATGTGCATGTTTTAGAGTTTTAATTGTTGATAATTAAATTTATGTCCATTGCCATCCGAGTCTCTGTAGTATTTGTTTTATTACTGTTTGAAACTAGATGACTTTACGAGTACCTATAAATTCCAACATGGAATCCAGAGAGTCAAGCTCCTCATTCGCTAGTAAGTCTTAAGTTTGCTCACCAAATCTATAAACCTATTGTCTTTTGCCTTACTTTCCATTTCATCTCTTCCATTTTAGTCCCTACTGTCTTACCAGCTAATTTCCATCACTTCTTCAAATCCTTCTGCCATGATCACATTCTGTCTTCACTCTCCTTAACAGTTTTTATTTTCCATCTCCATGTCACTTTTAATTTCTTGCTACATTAAGCAGGCAATGTTCCATTCCTCATGGACTTAAATTATCCTGCCATTCCCATGAATTTACCATCCATGCCCTATACTCGTCTTCCTGTAGTTTCACATGTGCAGTGTCTGGCTATAATCTCTGTCCTATTCCCATTCGTGCCATATACCTTACCAAGCTACCACTCACTAAAAAAAACTGTGCAGTCTACTTGTCTGTTCACAGTTATATCTGATAAATGTATATTACTCCTCCTGTCCCAATCCAGCACCCTCCACACACCCACATCTTCACATTGGTTCATATGTATAACATCTGTAATTTTCTCAGTTTTCAAATATTCACGTTTCTTCTAGTCCTATCACCACACTGACCTCCCACCTGTTACTACATTTGCATCTTTTCCATTAACTTTTTCTCCCATCTTCATTTAAAATACTTTAATGACCTCCAGGTCATGTTTACTGGGATCATACACTAACTACAGAGCTCCATTCATGGCACATTCTAGTATCACCCACTAGCCATACCCTCTTTATGTATAAAGACATCTTTATCAATAATGAATCACCCAGGTTTTTTATCAGAACCGCTACACTTTTCTCTCCATTTTTCATATTGTCTGCACAGTCTTGTTTATCAAATACCACTTCCCTCCTAGTTTAATCATTTCTTCCTACTGATGTTCATTTCATGCAACATGACAACACCTATTCTTTCTCTTAACTTTACCTTTATTTTCCTTCTCTTCTCTGACTTGTTTGCCATTCCACACTCCATGATAGCACGCTGATGCAGCTACTTCAACAGTTCCATCTTTTTTCTCATGTTTACCATTTCCAAGGTTTGATCTCTCACCTACATCCACCAAGCCCCCTCATATGCCACAGTACATTCATACTAATCCGCTCCCTGAAGCTCAAGCTGCCTTGCATTTGCCTACTCTGTTGATTTCTGCTTCAACAAAGCAACAGAACTCATTGGCTGGAGCTGACATTCCTTCCTTGCCCTGTTATCTTCTTCCTTTCCGCTACTCCTCTCATCGTTCCCGTTGATGACTGTGTTTTTAAGAATATAATTTTGCTTCTCTTTCTACACCTCCACTGCCCTTCTATGTTCTGTTGCCTTCTTTTTCTCCTACTTTTCATTTTCTATTCTGTAGATCCCATCACCCAGAGATACCATCTTCTTTTGGCTGTTCCTTCTTCCTTTACTTCTTGGTTCTCAGTCTCTCTGCTTTAGCATCCATGTCTGGCCAGAGCTAATTTTCCATTCTCTTCCTGCTTCCCCTACTTCTATCCTCTGACTGTCCTCAAATTTCTAAAACATACTGCCCCTCTATTCTTTTCCTTTCTGCACTCCTGTCAGTTCCTTCCATGTCCTACTTCCCCATCAAAGTTATATTGTCACCTACACTTTGCAGGTCCTGTACTTGTTATCCTCTGATCCTTCATCTTATCCTCCCAGTTGCTCCACTGACCCATTTGTTTCCTCTTTCACCCTAGGTGGAAGCCCTGTGTCTCATTCATTCATTCCCTGGGGTGAGGGTTGACCACACCAGGAGTGACACTGACATTTTGAGTATGATTTTTTTTTAATCTTATTTTTTGAGGAAGGGCTGCAACTGATCTGAGACTGCTGCTGTTGTGTAAAACTATTTTGAATTTCCCACCCACCACACAATGCCTGTTGTGTTTTTAACTTCTGTGGCTCTTGAGTCCCACCTCCACTATAAAATTGACTTCAGAAGCTCCTCCCACTCACATGTCATCTGTTCATATTACTTGGCACGAAAAGATCAAATTGGGAAAGGCCCTCCCCTTACACTGTTAAGGCTTGCATAAGCACCTCATTCACATTTTCCCACCAAGTTAGTGTACACTACAATGCAGACCGTATTCAGCATTGTTTTACATCTTATTTTTAAAATCCGGGACAAGACTACATGTAACTGGAGAGCTTACAATTTATTTATTTATTTATTGTCTTTTGCTTACCAGGAAAGTCTGAGGACAAATTTTCCTTTCAGCAGAGGCCCGTAGAGAAAAGCTCCACATAAAAAATACATATTTACAATAAACAACAATAAAAATGAAAACATTTTAAGCATTACTTTGCAGGTAGTATTCAGACAAATAGTAAAGACATTTATCATATCCTTTAGAAGCTACATTATTTTATATAGGTCAAAGACTTGTTACTATGTAATCGCTGGAATTACAAGAGCAGTGATAATGCACATAACTTCAGTACATGTATATTGAGATTAATAAGCTAGAATGTCACTAAACCAGGAACCGAAAGCAGCGAAGGAGGAAGGTATAAACAGAACTAGTCAAGTACAGCATAAGTAGAAAGTTCTGATAGTGGAGAGGTTGAGATAACTATAGATAGGTTAGATGATGAGGTAGGTAATGAGGGGACATTAGTAGGAGAGGCTTAAGGATACAGGTTAGTTGTAGGAGCAGTAATGGGGATGTAAAAGAAAAAGACACGGATAAGAAAGGTGGAAGAGTCAGGGTGATTGATAAAGAGAGACTGGCAATGGAACAGAAACAGAAAGTCAGGATGGAAGCATGAGCATAGCCGTGAGGAAGTTAGGTGTTGATTTGGGTTGCGTTTTAAACATGTGCTGATGTTGTCTTGTTTTAGGGTGGGTGGGATGGAGTTCCAGTGCTTAGCAACACAGATTGAGTAAAGTGAGTCACCTGCACTGTTTTGAGACTTGGTCCTAGTCAGGAGATATTTGTTCTGTGAGTGGAGATTCCTAGGAGGGAAGTAGTGTTTGAGGATGTTTTGTATTGATGGGTAGGTGTTGGGTTTGTGTATTATGTTGTGGGCACTAAGTAGTTGGGAGTAGGTAAGATAATTAGGTAGTTCGAGCCAGTGTGAGTGCTTCAGCGCTAGGCAGTGGTGTAAATAGTTTGGTAAGTTGGATGCAAACTTTACTTTATTTTAGCAAACCTCTAGTTTATTTTTTAAGGTGGAGTGAAGGTTAGTCAGGATGGGTACTGCACAGAGAAGTGAAGGGAGAAGATAAGATGTTACTAAAGAATTCCAAGAACAGTCGGTGAGAAAGGGTTTGTTTCTGCAGAGGCAGCCCGGCTTTTGGTGAGTTTTCTTGAAGGCTTGAGTGATATGTTGATCATACCTTAAGTTATCATCAATTAAGACACCAAAAAGCTTTGTATTGGAAACTGTTTCAATTGAGGTATTATTTGCTGATGTGATGTTGAAGGATTGTTTTTGTGCTGACAGAGATTTGAGTAAAAACAGCATTATTTTTTTTTTTAGCTTTAAAAGTAGTTGGTAGTCATCTAGCTAGGCTTCAACTGTGGAAAAGGAGTCCTGAGTCACCTTGTAGAGTAACAGTAGACCTGGTGCAGAGCATATGTGCATGGCATCATCTGCACATTGCACTATGGAGGCTTCCTTGGTAGCTCTGTAAAGCTTATTAGTGAATATGTTTAATAGTAAAGGGCCTAGAGTAGATCCCTGAAGTACACCAACAGAGACAGACAAAATTGGGAAGAGATATCTCATTTCCCTTTTAGAGCCTGCACTCTGTTCATGAAATAGCTGTGGAACCAGCTAAGGGATGAATAGGAGAGTCTTAGGGAGACTTCCCTTCACGTTTTTCAATATCATAGCCACACTTCATGGAGCAGGCACTGGTGTGAAACTGTATCAAATGCTTTTGACATATCTAAGAAGAGGGATAATACTAGGTTGCAGTTTTTTCTGAGAGTTTATGATTTCAGTAAAACTGAGCAGCGCAGTAGTGTTGCTGTGGTGAGGTTGGAAACCATGCTGAGTCTTGGACAGGACATTGTTATTGTGAAGATGGAAAAGGAGTTGAGAATGAATGCATTTTCCTAATATTTTGGAGAATGGAGGTAGAATGACTATAGATCAATAATTGGAGAGGTTGGTGGGTATTCCCCCTTCATGTAAAGGTATATACATGATTCATATGAAATTTGACTGGTAAGTTTTCCTTGCCATTTCACAAATTATATTAGACAGTTCTGTCTGTGTTTTCATGAAGCAGGTTATTTACAACATTTAGTTCAGTTGTACACACAAGAATTTCTGTCACTACCAAAATCTACACCAATGTAATTATTAGAAGCCACTGTGCCATGTAAATGAGGTTACTTATTTCTTCTCCTGATTGGGAGTCACCCTCTAACTGTCTTGAAAATATGACCACTTTTGTTCTCAGCCTTTTATAACACTGACCCTTGCATCACATTGTTCATCCCCGAGACCTATGATGAGCTTCTAGTGTCTCCTACAGATAATTCTACAGTGCATTCTCCTTGTTTTTTGACAGCATTGGCAAACTCTGGAAGCAACTCCTTCAGTAAAGCTTAAAACATGTATTTGCCTTGCTCTTCTATATTTGGGAAATTCATCAGAAGTACCTTGTTGAGCCACAATAAACAAAATGTGGAATAATTTGTAGGTGCCACTGTTTAATTGTCACGTTTCTGTTTGTTTGCCTTATCAGTCAGATTTAGTGTCTTTCATTCATTTGAGGCACCAGGTGTGGCAGGATTTTCAACACCTTGAAGTAAACTTGCTAGATTAGCAAGATTAGACAGTCTCATAAAGACTGCCTCAGGAGAGTAATTTGTGTTCCTCATTGCACCATATCAGTTCTGAATAAAAATAATGGTCTGTTCTAAATATCCATTGTTGTTTTTAACTACATGCAAATTAAAAAAAGTGTTCTCTGTGTAATTGTAAATGACACGAATGAAGACCAACGTATCAGTGGTATAATGGAGTTTACCAGGATGGGAGAATAACAGTGTCAGCAACAGAGGAGGGAAGAGCACAGTAGGAATCAGCCAGATCATGGGATAAATGAGGAAACGGGAAGTGAAATAGGCATGAAAGCATGGCTTATGCAGGTGAAAGCAGAGGTGGCAGAAGGTGTGATATATTCAAGCCATAATTCCAGTGCCTCCATGGTGAGCAGTGCCATCTGTCATTTCAAGTGAGGGGCAAGTTTAAGAAGCTGGTACCAAGTGCAAATCCAAGGCCATACCCAAATCTGAAACATCTGTGAGAGTTAATGGTAAAGCAATTTAGGCTTTAATAGAAAGGGCATTACATCCCAGGATGATGACCTTGTACACATCTTGTATTTTAATGCTCATAAAAACAGCAGCAACTAAAATTTGGTGCCATGCTAGAAGCTCAGTTTTTATTTATTAAGTATTCTTAGATTAATGAGGAGTGTCACACCAAATGACAGTGTCAGGAGGGTATATTTCAGGCATTGTTTGGTACCATAAGGTCTAAGGCTAGTGAGAAACCAGACATGAATTTATAATTGTGGAAAAAAGATACTACAATGATTATAATTATGATTTTAAATGGAATCAAAAATGCAGATGACAATTTACTTACAGATCTTAGGATTTCTCATTCACATGTTGAGGAATTAGGAAATATATGTAATGCTACACAACAGCACACTTAGCTTTTGTTGGGCCTTGGAACTAGTACAGAAAACAAAAGCATGACACCCCACAACAACCCACTTTTGCCATTTGAGGCTTAGGATGTTGGGAAAGAGCCATGTGGCATCTAGGCTTCCATATGGAGAAGCAAAACAAACCATTAGGGAGAAAGACTTAGCAGAGGTTAAGGGCTCCAAATGTTAACAAACATGGTACTGACTGGAATACAGTAGGATTGGTTGGCTACTTTATCTACATGACACCATGTAAAGGTGCCTCATTTTTATCTCATGAAGATGGCTCCACTCTTCCTAGATACCAGTTTGGGCCAAGGCAGTAGGTAGACTGGACCTGGATAGCAGAAAACTGACATTATACTCACTTAGGATGGTGCAGCTTTGCAAGCTCATGGAAAAGAGGGCATCAGAGAAAATTATATAATGTCACTAGGTAGTGAAAGTTGCAAGCAAATAGGACAAAATCAGATCTCAGCTGTTACAACAGTATTTTTCTCTATTGAAGGAGTTATGGTTGAGGCCTATAATAAGTCTGTTTGCTGGCACTTTCGTCCTCTCTTATGCAGTATCAGAAGTTTAAGAGAGTAGGGAAGTACCTTGGGACTGAAGAAGGAGGAGATACACATAAGATAGTTGGATGACAAAGGGCTGAAATACAGCCATTGAACAGGAGTCCTTGATGGGCATATTGAGAATTTTCCCAGACACATTACTGTATTGTATATGAGAGGAAACAATGTCACTTCTAATGCATTCCTGTACTTGAAGCCAGTAATTGAGTATACTAGGAAAGTGGTCACAAGCCAAAGAATATAGTTAGACATTATTTACAACAATGGTAGATGGCAGCAAACGGTGTGTGTGTGTGTGTGTGTGTGTGTGTGTGTGTGTGTGTGTGTGTGTGTGTGTGTGTGTGTGTGTGTGTGTGTGCGTGTGTGCGTGTGTGCGTGCATGCGTGTGTGTGTGTGTGCATGCATGCGGTGGAAAGGGACAGGGCACTTATGAGAAGGTTCATTAGACAACTGGTGAAACAGGTAGGAGAGCTATAATGTGTCATGCTAACATTACGGCCAGGAGACCTGATTTACACTGGGGGATACCTAATAGAACAGAGCCAATAATTATTCATACAAAACTTAAAACAAAAGCTTTGGAAATATACTTGATGGAAGGGAAAATTTACTTTTCCTGTAGCATAAGGGCACATGTTGATGTGTAAAATTTTGATGTGTCTGGAGGAGGGGGCCATGGGCTGATATACTCTGGACACTTTATCCAAGCAGGTTTCTGTCACCTCCATCATGCATAGGATCCTGACGGAGAGTTGGAAATTGTACAATTACGTTTGTATTCAAATGAGTGAGTTTGGCCAAAGCCTGGGACCTGTAAATAGGCTTGGCAGGATTCTCTCATTTATGGATGTTGACTAGGTTTAGCAACTGAGGAGAACTGCTTAAATTTGACCATTATGTTTGTTTACCAGCAATAAATCAGTAGTCACCCTGCAGACAAGTTTGTGCAGCTTTGGCAGTGGTTGTGACGGCTGACATTATGATTACGCTTCACTAGTAAACATGCATATTTCTGTATTTCTAATAGAGAATGACAGGCATTCACATGGTATGACTAACTTATAAAACACAAATATAAGCACAACCCACTTGCAAAGAACTAAAATGCTATCAATAGGCATACTTGCAATGAAATTCTATTAACACTTCATGAAGAATAAATAATAAATATATAAACACATACATTGCTTACACATAATAAAGCCTGCAAATAACAACATAAAACTTATAAATATTTATTGTATTTGTTGAATTATTATTTTACTACTTCTGTGGTTAATTAGTAGCCTTGTACTACCAGTGATGTTTGCACATACACGAAGAAATTATACCTACCTTACTGTATAGATAATGGGGACTGCCACCCCTACACACCCCACAAATTGAACTTTTTCATTCCTCCAATACTTAATGTCTTACTAGAATTACTTACTACTCATACGTAGTTGGGCTGCCATCCCTTAATACTTCACTTTTGTGGTGCTTAGGGGCAATAAAGAAATAACCTTTGAGTGTCTTTATTTGCAGTGTCCTGTGTTGTGATTTATTTTTCACCAGTTTCTGAAATGCTATTATAGGCATCTCTACTTTTTTTTTTCTAAACTATTCCATCTGTTAAGGTTCTAGTGCTGTTAACATGAATAATGCCTTCTAAATTACTTCCTATATAATAAAACATAACAGGTTGCTCAATTTACTGCTGACAGAGGCCTTTATATATTATGTATTCATATATAGTTCTGTATTTGCATAGCTATTGGTGAATTCCAAAGTGGGGCGTATTGGAAAGCTGCCAAGGGATGAGGATTGGTTAGGACCTGTTACCAAGCATCTTGCAGTCCTTTCAATTGTTATACATTGCCAGGTGATCTGATTACCATTCCTTTCGAGACCTGCCCTTTGCACACTTCTGGTATTTTAATAAAATCTCAGGGTAATTGACAGCATAATCAATTCAATTTGTCATAAAACTCGCCTCTCTAATCAGACACTGTTGTATGAGATCAATGTACTCTTATTGATAACTGCTTATCATTTGACCATCATATTTCTGCAGTAATTTGGAAAGCTATCTATTGGGGTTATCTAATTTGCAGAGGCATCTCCCCTAGATACAAAAATTCTTAATTCCCCTTTACTTATATCTTATCAAACTCTCTGTTGAATATAATGTATTTTGTGAATTGTATCTGTCTACATGTATATCACTAATAAAAAGTTCAGTGGCCTCAAAATTGTTAGTTATCATGATAGACTGGAAGACCCCCCCCATCTGTACTCAGTCTCTTATAGACTCCACCACGGAGATTTGTGTCTAGCTTTTTGAGCCGTGAAAGGCCCAACCTCCCTTCACAGAGCAAATGGTACCTCAAATACCCCCAAAAAGGAACTGAGCCTTAATCAACAGATAAACAAGAACATTTAGTGTACTAGAGTCATATCCAAATGTATCCTGTGCCTCTGGAACAAACTTCCACTACATATAAAAATCAGCAAAAAAAAAAAAAAAAAAAACCTGACTGCGGTAAAATAGACAATAACCAACTAAATGCAGTGGTGCAGAGGCAGTGTTGTCACCTCACAGCAAGAGGTTCTCTGGTTTGATTCTCGGCTGTGCTGCCTTCTGTGTGGAGTCTGCATGTCCTCCTTGCATTCATCTGGTTTTCCTCTGGCTGCTCCGGTTTTCTCCCATGTTACAAAGACATGCATCTGGAGCGGTTTTCCCTGGGCCTCTGCTGAAAATTGGCTTTGTTCCAAGTCAGACAAGAACCTTAATAGAATATATATGTAATCTGATTCCCTTATCTAAACACCTCGTGGTCATACCCACCAGTTAACAAATATTAAATAAATAAATAACACAAAATAACATTGTAGAAACAATTCCAAAATTAGCATAACACTTTTTTATTCACTGCTTTTGTCAGAATGACTTCTTCAGAATAAAAACTTCACTAACAAAATACATTATATATACATTTGTGACATCCAATAGTAAGTAAAATACAATTAAACATTTAATTAAATAATTAGCACACCCTTTCTTTTGGTTTAAAACCACTATTACCCTCATTTTAAAACCTTAAAACAAATAAGTTAATGAATGCAAGTGTAAAACAAAATAAACACTGATGGATGATTCACTTAAGTGTTTTTAAACTTTTATTTTTTTAAAAAACATTTAATATTTATCACATCCTTCAACCCTGGAAATTTGCCAGTACCTAATTTAAGCTGCCACATAGTTTCTCTTTGTTCCACCCTGTTCTTATAGTTGCCTCCTCTTAAGTCCATAGGTACTTGCTCCAATATAGAAAATGAAAATCTCTTATATTTCTCACACTCTTTAGTGTGTTTGAATAACGCATGTTTCTCATCTTTAACCTTAATATAATATATATGTTCTTTGATTCCCTTATCTAAACACCTCGTGGTCATACCCACGTACAAAGCATTACAACCTAAACACACACTTATATATACTAAATCTTTGGCCTTGCAATTAAATCTTCCAGGAACAGTAATAGTATATTGTATATGTTCTAGGGAGATTTAAGGTCCCTCTAAAATGTATCTGCATTTAGAGCACCCCCCACATTTATAAATCCCTTTATTTTTAGCAGAAAAAGATGCCAAAGGAAGAATCTTACTATTGTCATTTTGCAACATAAATTTAAAATTAAAAGTATTTCCATAAACAAAATTGGGGAATTTCCAATAACTTTAAAAAGATCATTGTTGTCATCCAAAATGTTCCATTTTCCACTGATGATGGAATGAATAACCTGACTATCTATTGACATGTGTAAACAGCAAGCTGTAGATTTTTCCATATACAAGTTCCCTCTTAATTCAGTAGTATTTTTGTTGAAAGGTTTACCTAAAATAGGGGGGACATAGTATTCCTTTTTTATTTAATTTCCTCTACTGTCTGTAACAGGAGTTCCCTTTTATAACCTCTAGAAACAAATAAAGAAGTAATAAACTCAACTTTTTCCTTCAAACTTTGCATCATCAGTGGTCATTCTGGATGCCCTTATGTATTCCCCCTTGGAATGTTCTGGGAGTGAGTACTCCTGAAATGCAAATAATTGTTACAAAATGGATTTTTCCTGTGACTGTAATGTTTTAGACTCATTATTCCAACTAACAGTGACATCTAAAAAATTAACTTTGGAACCAGTGTCAACTATGGTAAATTTTAAAAAATCAGATTATTGGTTCAAAAGTTTTACAAATGATGCACATTCACTTATGGTACCTTCTGTTACAAAAAAAAAACAAATCATCTGCGAACCTATTATAATAAATGGTTCTTCTCTTTTCCATAATGGGGGTTAAAACATTATGTTCCTACCAACCTAAAACTATGTTGGTGAAGGCAGGGGCCAATGCTGATCCCGTTGCCACCCCCTTAACTTGTCTATATTTTTTTTATTAAAAATAAAATAATTATTTCTATCAAAATCTCTAATAACGTAAAATAAAAGTTAATGTTGTTCTTTGTAACATCAGTGAACTTGTTAAAAAATAATCTAACACATTCTACCCCCTATCGTGGGGAATGCTAGTGAAAATAGAACAAATGTCAATTGCAATGAGACAATTCTTATCACTGTCAAATACATAATTTGCATTAAAAATGCCAAACTTATCCAAAAAATCCCAGGAGTCTTTAATATAGGAGCACCATTTTTGGACTATAGGATTTAATAATACATCTGAGAACAATAAAATTACCTCTGTGATATTGTTAGGGGCTGACACTATAGGCCTAAAAGGTGGGTTAATCGGGTCTTTATGGATCTTAGGAATTCCAAAACGTACACCTATGGTAGGATTTTCAATTTTAAGAAAATTACATATGTCAAGATCTATTGTGCCTTCTATCAATCATACAAACATGAAAAAATATCCTTAAAACATTTGTAAACATCAGTAACTGAAACCAAAGTATATTCTTCAACATTACTCAACATATTTTCCATAGATGAAACACAGGCATCCTTGTCCATAATTACAAGCTCTCCACCCTTATCTGCTTTCATAAATCTAACTTGTGAATTGTGCCTTAACTTATTTAGTGCTATTCTTTCAACATGCTTTAAACTGTAACATGCATTTTTGCTTTTATTACTTATTAATTCTCTAATTTATTTTTCACATATAGTTTCAAAAACTTTTAAGGTATTATTTAGCATAGGGTTAAAAGTTGAAGGCTTTGTTAATACAGCAAGATGCAAATTAATATCTTTAAGTACATACTTTAAATTTAACTTCTGAGTAAAATATTTCAATTCCAACAATGCTTCAGCTAAGCTAGCTCTTCCTGTGAGTATAAAATTCAACCCAGATTGTGACAACTGAGTTTGAATGGGTTGTAAAACAATACTAGATAAATTAAATATTTTAGAGCCACAACCACAACTGAAAAAAAATGTCTGTTAGAGAGTCTGTTCTTTTCCATCCTCAAGTTCTCACTCTTTGGATCGCTTTATGTCCTCCCCCTTTTCCACAAAAAGAAGTTTTGAGTATAACACCCAATCATTCCACTTTGGATATGTTGTTATGCCCTTGAGAATATAGTGGTAATTCAAAGAAGTTAGTGGTAGCATTTCCTTCATTGACATTTGTGGCATTCTGTGATGACATAATGGCTGACTACTCCAGCTGGAGTGGGGTTATAGTCAAAGGAACTATTCAGCCCATTGGGATTGGACAAACCTCTTTCAGCTTTATTTCTAAAGGTGGATCAATCTTTAGAAAATTTGATAGCTGTTATATATTTTTAAAAGCTGGATCACAAAAGGAATAAGCAGACCTGGTATCATAGGCAATGATAACCCTTTGCAATTTTTTGGCTTTTTGCAATGTCATAGTCTTTTCAAAGCACTCAGTTGTTAGCAACACATTGCCATATTCATAGTGCATATCTGGTACATTAGAAATAAGGGAATTAATCTGCTGGCCCACCATAAGTATATTCTTTCTAACCATTTTCATAATATTTTAATTATGAACATTTTTAAGTGCCCAAATAGAACTACAGTCTCTGATCCTTTTTTTCCCTACTTTAACTGAATTTTTCAAAAATGCGGGACTATAGTTCTTAAAGTTAAAGTAGGGAAAAAAAAAGGATCAGAGACTGTAGTTCTATTTGGGCACTTAAAAATGTAACCCTATTGGAACAGCATGAAGCTCCACACAGCCCACAAAATATTTGGTTTCAATAGACAGGGCATAATACATTTTGAGGTTATTTTCCAATTCAACAAGCAGCTCTTTCAGTTCATATTTAAATGCCTGCCCATTTTGTGTCTGTCCAGTGCCCAAAAAAACAGATCATAATTTAAAATTAAAATGGTGGTAACATTCTTGAAAATTTTGTTAGCTTCTGTAGTAAGAGGCATAACTATAGAAGGATTACCTTCAATCACTGTTCTTCAGTCTTCAGAACTACAAGATTCTTGCCTCTCATATTGATGTTCCTTCTCTCTTCTGGTGAATAAGGTAAGAGAGTTTTGCATCTCTCCTAAAGTCTCTAATAGAACAGAAAACACCCAATTAACCCACCCTTTTGGTTATCTGATGTATAGTTACATCCAACAGTTCATCTCTCACAGCACTGGACATCAGTATAGCTTAAAATTACACTAAAAATCAGCAAATAAACCAAACCAGCTGTGGTAAAATAGTCAATAACCAACTAAACATCACAAAATAGCACTGTAGAGACAACTCTAAAATTAGCATAACACTTTTTCATTCACCGCTTTCATCAGAATGATTTCTTTAGAATAAAAACTTCACTAAAAATTTACATTATATATGCATTTGTGATATCCAATGGTAAATAAAAAAACAATTAAACATTTAATTACATAATTAGCAAATATCTTCTTTTGGTTTAAAACCACTACTACCCTAATTTTAAAACCTTAAAATAAATAAGTTAATGAATGCAAGTGTAAAACAAAATAAACGAGGATTGACGATTCACTTAAGTGTTTTTAACCCTTTATCTTTCAAAAAGTATTTAAGGTACTTACGTATTATCGCAACCACGTAAGTACCGATTGAAACTACAAGGCATACCATTAGGCGAATTAACTGTCAGAATTCCGCAAATGTGAAGCATCCCGTAGGAAAGTTATGGTCGTGTCCCACATTAGACAATAAAATCTGCATGCTGTAAACAGCAGCTGACACCAGCAGAATAAAAAAAATGGTTTAGAATTGTTAAGTCTGGTAAGGTCTCCTTAAGCTGCTGTAAAACATGTACAAACTTGTTGTGACAATAACAGGAGTTGCTTTTGCATGTGTTTCTTGAAGGATACGAATTCTGACATTGTAAAATGTTATTTACTGACTTCACTGCTCAGTACTTTATCAGAAACCCCCGCTGCTCACTGCCCTGCTGATACCGTCCGTTAACTGTTTATACCTTTAAAAGCCGACAAAAATGTTGATATTTTCCCGTAAGTGCAACTACATGAAGCACATAAAGCCCCACGCAGGACACAAAGTTATGATTGTCTCATCGATCAAACCCTGAATTTATGTGCTAGTGACATGGATGGTAACATTGCCCTCTCCAAATTTGTGGGCCATCCATTTGTCGAGCAGAAAATAAGGTGAGTACGATCTCTGAACTGATCGCTTGTAAAACAGCCACTTGTCCTGCTCGGAATGTGGTTGCATTAGACGGAATGTGGTTGCGATAATACGTAAGTACCGCATTTAATATGTATCACTTGTCTGTTCTCCAATAGGATATTGTGCAACACACCCATTTTCTAATAACATACTAAAGTCTTATCAGCAGTGAAATGCTTCTAATTTAGCATGAAGAACAAATAAAAACAAGTTAGCAAATGCATTAGTGATTCATAATAGTCTGATTCTGAAAAATAATAATAAAGCTTAAAGCTTTTAAACAAATGCCCTTATTTGTTCTTCTTGCTGAAGTTGTAGCACTTCACTATTAATATGGTTAATTAGTAACCTTTTATGTACCAGTGTTGTTTGTATATATTTAAATAAATTATACCCATCCTTCCATGCAGATATTTAGCACAACTATTCCGTGCATCTCCAGATGTTATAATTTTTTCCTTTAATCCTACATACAAGTAAAATAATTTCCCATTCAAATCTCAGATTTAAGAGGCATTGCTAACTTTTCAACCTCCTCTTTACGTAACAGATTTCTGTGGTGTTTATGGTAATAAAGCTTGGGTTTTTTCATTTCCACAGTGAGTCATGTTGTGATTTATTCTTCAGCAGTTCTCCAAATGCTACAATTGATGCTTTACAGTCCTCCCTAATCTATTCCATCTGTTAAGGCTGTAGAGTTGGTAACAGGGAGAATGTGTTTTAAATTCAACATAGAAAATATGTCCCTATCAATACATTATGTAAATACAGAGGCACTATAGGTACATATGACTTTTTCCTAGTATTTACATCTGAAAGAACCTGTAAAGAAAGATCCTTCAGTCTGTGTTGTGTTTCATCATCCATGACAAGACTATAATTTGCAGGAGCTGTAGGTGTAACAGAAGACCCTTAATATTTGCATCCTGCAATTATTTGTCATTTTTTTCCCTTCATTTCCTTTTTCTAGGTAGCTGTGAAATATAAATATTTCTTGTGTTGTAATTAATTCAAACCACTCCATATAACCTCAGAAGCCATTCACAAACAGCTCCTGATCTCCTGATACCTTTAATAAAACTGCACTGTTCTAATAATGCACCCTCCACCGTAGGACTTAACTTGTGGGAATCTCTTCCAATACCTCCTTAAGATCTCCCTTCAAGCCAAGTATCAGTGCCCATATGCTGGACATGATACATATCCTTAACAACTGCAGTTTATTCCATCTTAAATCATATTCACCTCACTTCTTTAACCCACTTCTAGAGGCAAAGTTCTTTAATCCCCTTTTCCACTACATCCCTTTCGCATTCCTTACCTAACTTCCTTCCTCTTTCACTTTCCCTCTCCCCTGATATTTTCCTACCTGTATGCCTCTCTTGCCTTTTACTTATGGCTCTCACTTCATGAACTATAACTAACAGTATAAGCCTTCTCTGTATAGTACTGTTTGTGCATTTCCCATTATGATCGTCTTTATGCTGCAATTGTATTCACCTGGGTTGTGCCTGAGATTGAACCACTGAGATCAGTGATCTATCCCAGTAAACCAAATTAAATAAATATTTATTTTTATTCATTTAATTATCCTATTTACCAAATGGCAGCCCAGGATAGTGAACTATGTACATGTTGGTTTACAAAATCCATTGAAAGGGTTGGAGAAACAAGCAAATGCAGGTTTTGTAAAAAAAGAACTGGAAACAGTCACACATCTTGCTGCTGGGTGTAATACATTCAAGGCAGAGGGTCTGTGTGCTGAAAGGCACAATAATGTGGCGAGACTGTTGCACTGGGGACTGCGCAAACACTACAATATAGAAGTAGTAGAGAAGCACTGGAAATATGAACCACAAAACATTCCAGGGAATGATGAAGTTTGCATCACATGGGATTACCCATTACCAACAGTTCAAAAAATAGATGTTAGAAAAACAAATACAGTAATTAATAAAAAAAAAAAGACAAAGGTAGAATTGATCACTGAAATTGCTACATCCAGTGATTACAATATATGACATACAGAGAGAGACACAATACCATAAAATATGAGGATCTACAGGCAGAAATTACATCAATGTGGGAGAAAGGTACCCAGACATTTTCAGTAGCAGTAGAAGCAATGGGTTTAATAAAAAAGAATTTGCAGTGGTACTTAGGTATCCTACCAGTACATGTAACTCCATACACATTACAGAAGTAGCCATTTCTGGGTATGTTACAGATGTTGAGAAGGGCATTCTTGGATAATATCAGAAACTGAAACAATATTAATTTCATGAACTCTAACTGAACCCTAACTTAGGAATGGGGTCCATTCCTGACATGATATCAGAAACCAAAAATACTTAGAGAAATTAAAGAGATTTTATGTTTTTTTTTTTTTTTTTTTGTGTGTTGATCACCATCCGCACTTTTGCTGAATTCAGTAAAGAGGTAAAACAGCTGTTGGATATTAATTATAATAACAGGGGTGAGTTATTTTGCAATGCTACATGAACAGATCAGTAAGTACTCTCATATTTGTCAGTAAAATGTTAATCTTATCTATTTAATTACAAAACTAAGCAGACTATGTATCCAGCCTTCAGAATATTGTCATTTGTCTTACTAGTTTTTTGAAACATCAGAGCAAAGCTAACAATTTTGCACTCTGCAAATGTATGGTGGATGGAGGGGATGGAATTTGTTTTAAGAATTGCAGCTTTGAACACTTAACAATCACCTACCTTTTCATCTGTTTTATAATGTAGAATATGTAAATGTACAAATACAAGCTTTTATAATCTAAAAGTAAGCACAAATCAGAGGGATTCCATTAAAATTAAGCACCGACTCAGCTTTTACAAGCCACCTGAAAAGTTAAGAACTCACAGCTT
This sequence comes from Protopterus annectens, assembly GCF_019279795.1. Lineage (NCBI taxonomy): Eukaryota > Metazoa > Chordata > Ceratodontiformes > Protopteridae > Protopterus > Protopterus annectens. The sequence goes on along the minus strand of NC_056747.1, from coordinate 364,261,187 downwards.
ATTGTTGGTTTGTCATTATAACCAAATGAAAGAAAAACAAAGGTTAATTCATAATGTCTAGGCTGTGTCATATTATAGTGACCTAAACCACATTCTAGTAGAGGGAAAGAAAAAAGAGACTGAAAAACAAAATCATGTCAGTATGGTAGTTAACATAACTGACATTTTTGGGGTATAAGATATTAAAATATTGTAATTAACAGAATGATATTTGATGCATTAGTAATGCAGAGAATACCAATAAATTATGAAAAAGATATTTTTTTCAGTTTTAGATTGATGTTTTCATTTAAAATTACAAAAGTTGTCTGATTGCATTTATATAGCTTTCATTCTCTTGTCATTTCTTGGCATTACTAGAAATATCATATATATTTCATATTTTAATGTTCATGTTATCATCATGGCAATGACAATGTCAAAACTGTCAGTTATCCTTAATGCAGTCCTAACTGCATAGCAATGTCAGTCAAATAATACCAGTCATCACAAACTCTTCCTCAAGATGCCCACAGAGGCAGGGGGTAATACAGCCAATGATTACTGACAGCTTTTGAGATGCTCAAAGCAGGGTATTTATTTATTTACTTACTTGTGTTTACCTAGTTAGTCACATGAGCCACAATCTATTTTCAAGTGAGACAAGGGGAAATTTAGCTAGGATTATTGCTGAAACATGAGCTACCTCTAGCTGTGCGGTACAGAGGGATAAAGCCCTGACTATTCAGCAGGTGGCCCAAATTCCAGTAGCAGCTTGGACCCTGTATGAGATAAGCAGGGAAGGATGGGAGTAAGCAGCCATTACTGTCTTGCCTATCCCGGGGGGGGGGGGGTGAAGAAGTCAATTCTGGATCACCATAATGGTAACAATTAGCAGGAGCACTAAATGTTTCTCATTGGAGTTTGAGATAATCCAACCTGTACATGCTTCTCCTTGGGAAACAGTAAAAGTGGGCTTGGAGAAGCTGCCAAAGGGGAGAGGATGCTTTCACTGGAGAAGGGAAATGGTAGGCAAGCTGTCCTGTTCCCTGTCATCCAACTTTCACTGAGGAACAAAAGTGTTGATCAGGATTCTGGGATGGGAACAAATGGGTTGAAGGGCTCTTGTCCAGTCTGAGAGTGCACTTCTCCATTGTCCCTGGAATAAGAAGGCAAGTAGCGATGCCATTGAGCAAGGTCCGGGGAGGGGGTTAAAAATAAATTTGCCCTAAAAAAGACATTTTGCAGGACAAACTACACCATCAAGCAGTTTAGCAACCTATAATCAACTTTGAACTAATTAGTCCTACAATTGCTTTTTGTGTATTTGATTATATTACTGTTTTCATAATGTAAATTATTGAGTAATCAACTTTTCACATCATAGGATCATAGAATCATAGGAGATCACTAGGCTAATGGCCATAGGGCCCTTACAAGCCTAACCACGTTCAACCCTTGTTCCCAAGAGTGTCCATTTAAAGCAGACACTAAAATCAGCACCTATTGCCTCTATCTAAGAAGGACACAGGTGGAACCCCTGCAGTGAATTTACAATTACCCATCCAGTCACCCAAAGTGCACCTAAATAGGGTCAACAAGGGGCTCTGTTTAACATGATTGGAAGCCTGTTACAAAGGTGAGGCAACCTCTGCGAAGCAAATCTGTCCATCCAGCAGGTTCTGTTGATGTCACATATCAGGTTAAGATCCTTACAGTGAGTGACTCATGTGCCATTTGACTTGCGACTATGCAGCATTCCCATTAAAGCAAGGTCAAAGATCACCTTATATGCAAGGCACAGGTCACATTGGAGTAGTCTGTATGATACAGAGTAAAGTGACAATGATTTCAGTCTGTTCACATATGACAGATGCTGCAGACTCTGAATTTACTTTATAAGGAACCTTTCTGGTCCCTCCAGTTGCTGCAGGTGCTTGGAAAGTTACATACCAAAGGGAGTGTTGTTCTCTCTTATTGGCCTGATGAGGGAAGAGTACAGGGGGTTATAATCTCTTTTTTCTGCTGGCAATGCTCTTAGTTATGACATGAGCAATATAAAATGTCCATCTTGCTACTGTGGAGACACAATGATCAGAGGTAAGGTTGCTGTTAACCTGTGTGCCCAGGTCATTCACCATTGAATGGATACTTAGGGTATTGCTATTAATATGATAGGATGCAGCAACATTGCCCTTGCTGAAGGGGATGATAATGTATTTTTTGCATTTAGTTTAAGACCATGACTTTGGCACCAATCATTAGTCTGCTTAAGTCCCTCTTGCAGGATATTGACATCATTAGGGGACTCAATGACCACTCCCAGTTTGCAATCATCAGCAAACGTTGTCAGCCACAGACCTTTAGTTTTTGCCTGGACTTTAGAGAAGTAGATTCCAAACAGTAGGGGTCCCAGAACTGATCCCTGTGGAACACCACTGATTACGGGTCTGTTGGTAGAGGTGAAATCCCTTATTTTGACTGTATGAGTTCATTCAGTGAGCCAGTTTCCAACCCACCTGACAATATATGGGTTGATACCCAACTGGGTGATTTTATCAATGATGCTTGAGTGGGGAATTGTATTAAAGGCCTTGGCTAAGTCAAGGTAGGCCTTATGCACAGATTTACCCTCATCTGGGGCTTTGGTCACTGTCTTGAAGAAGTCCACCAGGTTTAACAGGCATGATCTCCCACTGACAAAGCAAACTGGGTGGGATCAAGAATTTGGAGATTTCCAATATCTTTGTTAATAAAGTCCATGATAATTCGTTACATGTTCTTACAGATAAGACTGGTCAAGCTAATAAGTCTATAGTTCCTGGGGTCCGTGGATGCACCCCCCTTTGTGCAAGGGGATAAGAATAGCTATTTTCCATTTCTCTGGGATGAAGCCATTGCTTAGGCTGTGATTGAAAAGTGTACCCAGTGGTGTTGCTGATTCCTGTTTTAGCCCATGTAGAACACAGACTGTATGTTATCTGGTCCCATAGAGGCTGTGTTCTTGGCCTTGAAGAAGGTGGTTAAGACCTGCTCCTCAGAGATAATAGGTGGTGGACAAGTTGTGGGGATGCTTTGAGGTATGTGTAGTGGGGACAGGGGGGCGAAGTTTTCACTAAACCTGTCAGCCAGCAGGTTTGCTATATCCAGAGGTTCTCTATATGCAGTACCATTAAATACAAGTTCAGCGCAAATCTGAGACTTTCCTTTGAGATTACGTATGTAACTAAAGAACGCCTTATGGTTGTCCTTAGTTGTGGAAGCTAATTTGGATTTGTAGTTAGCTTTGGAGGACTTCACAAGGTGTTTTATATGCTTAGGTTGAGGAGGGAATGTTTCCAGTTTTGAGTCCGTTCCTTCCTACTCTTAGACAGCAATTTCTTTCTTTTATTGTATAGCCTGTTAATTTCTTTCTTTTATTGTATAGCCAGGCAGGTTTGTTCTTTCTTGAAGATCTTGCTTTAGTCCTATCATGTACGGCAGAATCAATGCAATTGTACAGGTATTCGTATAAAACATTGGTGTATAACCCAACATAGGTGGCCGTTCCATCTGTGGGGAAGGGCCTACAAAGCTATTTATGGAATCTCATAAAAGATTGTGATTGGCCTTGGAGACGTTTTTTAGTCTAGTTGCTGCTGGGGAGTGGGATCTGGTGTTATAGTTACTTCTAACAAGACTGATTTGTGGTCAGATGTAACCAGGGAGGGCAGTACACTGTGGGTGGTGCAATGGTCCCCCATTTTGGTGAGCACCAAATCTAGTATATTTGAGGCCCTTGTGAGGGTATCAACCAGCTAATCCAGGGCATTGGAGTTAACGAAATCCAGGAAACTTTGAGCAAGTGAGTTAAAACATGTATAATTTACCCAGTCGATACATGGGTAATGAAAGTCGCCCAAAGCCAGGATGTTCAGTTGTATCTTGATTGACTGGAGTAGATCCAAGTAGGCTGAGGGGATGTCCTATTTCATGGAGGGTCTATAGCTGGTAATGACTTGAAGAGCGGTCTTACCAACAGTCAATTGCACCTCAAGTAATTCCAGGGAATCATGCTATGTAACCACTCTAGAGGTGTATTTATCTTTGATTAATAATGATACACCACCTCCTTTAGTTCTGGCGCTTTCATCGTTTGGAAGTAAATGTAACCCAGTAAGGCTGGGGTGTTCTCTGCAGCCTTAAACTAGGTCTCTGTGATTGCACAAATGTCAGCATCTTCTAAGGTAATGCCTGCTTCCGGTGAGTGTAGCTTCAAGTTTAGACTCCTAGCGTTTAGCAGCAAGACCATGAGGTTGTTTTTAGAAGGTATTCCTTTTTTATCTGGTTGTACACCCCAGGTTGATCATGAAAATGTTCTATTTGGACCAGTGCTCTACCCCGGTAAACATATGCATGCATGAATACATACATAACAACACAGTTAATTTTTACATTGTTTTAGAAGTGTCCACAAACCAATCAAAAATTGCAAAGCGGAGCCATCGCTGTTCGGAACAGTGGGTTAAATCGAACCCAAATGCGGAACATTCCGCGCAATCCGGAGAACTTGTCTGCCCCTCTCTGACTCGTCAAAAGCTATGTAAATGAATCTCTATTAATTGTGCGCATATTTTGCGCGTTATGTCTGTGTAGCACAAGTGTAGAAAATGACATGCTCAATTTAAGTTCTATGATTTTGGCACAATGCCGATTTCTTCCCTCAGATTTAAGTCTTGCTTTTCCTGTTTGTGTAATTTAGTCATTATGCATGACTCTTTCATTATTATATAACTAAAATATGCAATATAAAGACTTGTTATCATTAAAGAGTGTAGTATTTGACAACCTTTTTACATATAGAAAATTATCATCCTTTTGACCCTCTGGCATGATGTCTTTATTGAAAAGTATGGATACGTTTTATAACAACTTTCAAACAAGTACTATTTACAATTAAGTAACAGTCTCGTGTAAATGTTTACGGTCAATAAGATGGGCAGGAACAGCATCATCACGTGTAAAGTGATGTCACTCCAGCGACAGCCCATGTTTAGCCAATTGGGGCTAACATGGCGAGTGTGACGATGTTTCTTTTGCGATTTGTGGTTGAAGAGCTGTGGGAAGTAAAGGGGGAGTAGAATAGTGTTAGCAAAGATAGGATGCTGAGGTCCACGGGCTTCTTCCGGGGTATTGAGTGTCCGTTCAGCAAGAACCGGGGCTCAGGAGAAAACTGCTCTCGACCTTATTGTCACTTTAGACACAATGGCGGTGATCGTAGAGTTTCATCCAGCACTACCAGCGACATGGTCACTACCACTGAAAGAGAGAGCAGCAGTGCAGGTAATATAACTCTCGAGTTCGCCTGTCAGGGTCTGTTAAAGGAGCACCCAAACCCCATTGGTGCCCAGGTAGGTAGGTGAAAGAGTGAGTGGGTGGGTCAACAGTGATCATCTCTCTAGAAGTTAAAAAAAAAAGGTCCACTTACTTTGCATGGTGAAGTACATTTCACCAGTGCAGGCTGCATCAGTGTTGAAGAATATGTTGTTTTCTACATGTATATATTAGTAGTGTTGAGAGGTTTACTGTTATCTGCACATATGTACCTATTCATATTTATCACATCTGTTTTTCTGTATGTATATGCGTATTTATATATATATATATATATATATATATATACACACACACACACACGACAAAAGATCTGTATACAGAGAGAGACACACACACATACACTTCCGAATCCAAGTCAAATGTCCAGTATCAGTGACTGATGCATTTAAGCAGATAGATGTTATATTGTGTTCCCCTTTGGATGCATTTAACCTAATATTTTTGTTATATTGTTTTTTCTGTGGTGTTAGTAACAGTGTTAAAATAGTAGCATTTTAGTCAGCGAAATTCACTTGTGCATACTTTATCTCATATTAATTAGCTATATTTTGTGTATGGTGTTAGTATTTGTCGTGCAAATACATGTGTAGTAGTTTAGTGCAGGGCTTTGAAAGTACTGAGATAATCATGAGCTTCATTTGTATTGTAGGAGCACGTCCGTCACTATTCGAAATCTATGTAACTGGGTTACCCCTGAAGAGAGTAGAAGAAATATTACTTGGTTTACATCAGAATGCTTTGTTTTATAGTACAGATGATGTAATAGGCTCCACTGATGGACACTTCTCGGTAGGGAATTGTTGCCCACTGACTTCAACTGCACATTATCTGAAATTTCCCTCCGACATTAAAAGCTGTGTTTACCATTAAAATATATCAGAAATAGTAAATGGTGTGCACTGTTTGAAGAATGCTTCTTCTTCTTTCGGCTTTTTCCGGTTAGGGGTCGCCACAGCAGATCTCCTTGTCCGCTCATGATTGGCAATGGAGTTTTACGGTGTCGAGTTGCCAGCCCGGCGTCCAATCTTCCACAGAAGGCACACACATGCCCACACTCACACCTAGGGCCAATTTAGAGTGTCCAGTCCACCTTCAGCATGTCTTTGGGATGTGGGAGGAAACCCACGCGACCACAGGGAGGACATGCAGACTCCGCACAGAAGGCACCCCAGCCGAGGATCGAACCGGAGAACCTCTTGCTGTGAGGCGGCAATGCTAACCACTGCACCACCGTGGCCGTCCAACTGTTTGAAGAATGCTGTTTATGCTTATTTTTATTCTCAATTTTTTGCAAATAATGTGAAAGGGTGCCATATAACTTTGGAACTAACTCTTTGATACAGTTGACATTTGTTTACATGTCATGAGATATTTATGCAAGAAAGGTACGTAACTGTTTTATTTATACTTTGGTAACAGAATGGTAATTCTAACTATTTACAACATTTAATTAGTAGGCATACAAAGAATGTATTTATTTATTTATTCATTGCTGTTAGACTAGGTTGGTGATCTGGTATATTGATCCTTTTCAGCCATGATATACTTGAAAACATGTTTATAATACAATAACATGCATAGGCAGTAGTATAGATCAGAGTATAACATGTGCGTGCTATGTCTTTAAGAAGCATGCAAGGCTGTGCATGCATGTATAAATTCCAGACACATGCAATCCCTAGTGCCATTTTGTAGAAGCAGCCAGAGGGTGAGCATGTATGATCGCACTGGTTTGTATGTAAGTCCTAGTCAGTAAGCCGCCATAGTGATGTGTTTGTATAGAATAAAGCTGCGTAAACAAAACCCACGAAAACTTGTTTATTCTTGTACCAACACAAAAGCAACATGGTGTCAGAACTGGAATGGAAAAGGGAAGAACAAGGGAAGCCATGAGATGTAAAGATAGCAAAGGTAAAATTGAGAAAAAACAGTACAAACACAGTCAGAGAGAATCAAAGGTAATGAAAAATAATACAAATTATCTGAGGCAAGCAAGAGCATTAAAAGGGCACAAACCGCATTATCAGGCAAGCGGAAAGTACAAAAAGTTTGTTAACTAAAGAATATGTTTAAAGTCAATTGTCTTGTCAAATACTTTTATCGTAAAGTATAAAACGAGCATGTTTAAGGCAGAATTGGGCATGCTTAGAGTAAAACAAGCACAAGAAAAGTACGTTGGACATAAAAAAAGAGCTTAAATGAGCAAAAAGATTATAATAAGGAAAAAAAGAGCACAATAAGCAAAAATAAAGCAAGGCAACTGCTTGTGTTTGGGCATAACACCGACTTTGTATTGTATCAAGGGTGTAATTAAAGTTATTTGAAGTACCTCAGAGTGTGTAAAAATACTTGGTGTGTGCTTATTACTCTGCATGTGTTTCAAAGAGTTCATTGTGTACAAAGTGAAACTATTTTGTGTGTAATTCAGTTAAAGCATGTTCATTTGAGGAAAAGTTCTTGTGATGGGTGTTTCTGTTCGCAAAGTGTCGCCATTACAGAGTGCTTCTTGTACTGTAAAGAGTTGCCAAGCAAGGTACTGCCATTTTGGGGACATTTCATTGTATTGCATGTAGTCATTTGCAAAGTGCAAATACTTCAAAAGATGTTGAATGGGGAGCAGAAGTTCGATTTATTCGCATTGTACAGTTGCTTGATATGTTTCTTGCATTGATAAAAGGTGTTTCTTACAAAAAATTACAAGAGTAAAACGTTGCTCGTGAATTGCTCAGTTGCATCGTAAAGAGTTCTTGAGTGTATCTTAAAGTGATGACTTTAACAAGTGATGGCGTATGACTGTACCATTCCTGCCTTTGTCGATAAAGTCCTAAGTTATTAATTTAGAATTTCTGCCTTTATCAGTTTCGAAAGTAAATGATTTTAGCATTTCTGCTTTACCAATTCCGCAAGCATAGCGAGTGATGATAAATGACTTTAGCATTTCTGCTTTTACCAATTTCGAAAGTAAATGACTTAGCATTTCTGTCTTATTTCAAAACTTATTTCGCAAAGTGCAGTAAAGCATAGAGAAGCCAGATAAGTTTATTTCGCAAAGTCTAGTTTGAAAGTACTATGAGGTTGTTCATTCGCACAATTCTGATAAGCTTAAGGAGACAAAGTATAAGTACAGAGCACAAAAACATTGAACAAATTGTGTTTATGCCAGTTACTTTTGCACGTGTGTGTATATTCGTATGTATTTGCAAGACCCTTCGCTGGTATGTGTTAATATGGCAGATGGATTTCGAAAACACCATCCACTTGTATTTGATTAGAATACTGCAGAGAACTGGAGAATATTTGAAGAAGCATATGATATTTTCATACAAGCAGCTTATGCAGATAAAGAGGTGCTTGCATAGAAAGAGAACGTTCATTTGTATATGCACCAGCAGTATATGAAGTTGAAGGTGCAGACTGCCATATTGTTGTACAAGCTGAATCAAGGGAAGACCCGAGTGTTTGAAGTGCAAGTTCAGAGAAATGTGCAACCCCTCAGAAATCAGAAACCAGGGGAAACATTTGCAGCTTATGTAAATTAACTTGAGAAACAAAGCTAAAACGTGTCGGTTTGGTGATTTGAAAGATGAGTTGATAAAGTACAGACTTGTATGTGGTACTAGTAGTGCTGCAGTGAGAAAGATTTTACTTTGTCACAGTGATTTGACATTAAGCAATGCTATAGAGATTTGTCAGATCCATGAAGTGACAGACATATGAACATACTTGCGAGTGACAAAAGCATGGTTTCAGTGAGCTCCAGAGTAAACATAGATAGTATGCAACACGTGGCAGACAGAAACAGGCCTAAGCAAGGGACACCCACAGGGTTTCCAAAGAAGGTACAAAGCTTTCCAGAAAAAGTGCAAGCTCCACCGCCAGCTCAGTGCAACACAAACTTGAGTAAGCAAAACCCAAGTCTAGTTTTATTGTCAACTGTCACAGTTGTGTTGCAAATTGTGAGTCTAAAAGAGAGAAGTGTTTAGCTTATGGTCAGCAATGCCACAAGTGTAAAAAAATTGAACCATTTCCATAAGTTTTGCAAATCAAGTAAGCCTCTGTCAGTTGTAAAGGAAGGTCGCACAAAAAAGCAAGTTGATCAAGTACGGATGAAACGGTCAGCTTTCTGTGTGCATGGTGTATCAGTACTTGGAGAAAAAATTGATGTAGTAAACTTATTAACAAGGAGTGAAGTTTTTTGTACAGTTCGGATCAATGGAGAATCCACAGAACTCAAAGTAGACACTGGGCCAAATTGCAATGCTATATCAGCAGACACATTTGCAAAAGTGAGAACTAATGAACAAGTCAGTGTAACCAGCAGTGCGAGACTTGTGTATGGAGGTGAAGAGATTCAAACCGAAGGTTCAGTAATGCTTTTATGTTATTTGGCTGAGAACTGTTGCAACTTTATTATTCTATGTAGTCCGACCAGTGCAATCTTTGCTAGGTCTCAAAGATAGTTTGAGAATGAATCTGATTTCTTTTGCTAAAGAAGCTCATCATATGAGTGCAGTTCCAAGTTCAAGTTTTTCCGAAGCCATTTTCTGAGAGTATGCTGATGGTTTTGATGACAAATTGGGCAAACCTCCAGTTGTGTATTCTATGAAGTTAGATCCCGAGGCCACTCCAGTAGTCATACCAGCAAGAAGAGTTCCAACAGCAGTGCAAAATAAAGTTAAAGCTTAGTTGGATAAGATGGTGCAGGAAGGTGTGATTTATCCAGTCACAGAACCAACTGAATGAGTGTCGTCCATGGTAGCCGTTCATAAGAAAGGCTCAGACGAAATCAGGATATATATTGATCCTAGAGATTTGATCAAAGCATTGAAAAGGACATATAATCCAATGTGCACAGTTGAGGAAGTTGCAGCTGTAATACCGAATGCCACTCTATTTTCTGTTTTGAATGCAAAGAGTTCATTTTGGCAAGTGATGCTTGATTGTAAATCCTCATTTCTAACTACTTTTGAAACACCGTTTAGCAGATTCCTAAGGATGCCATTTCAAATAAATTCTGCAAGTGAAGTCTTTCAGCGTGCAGTGGAACAAATTTTTTCAGGTTATCCTTGTGCCATAATATTAGACTTATCTATTATTTGGAGGCAATGGCGAAGTAGAGCATGACAGAAACCTCAAGAAGTTCTAGACAAAGCACGTGAAGTAAACTTGAAGCTTAGTCTTCAGAAGTGTAAGAAGTGACCTACATAGGACATTTGTTTACAAGTACAGGCTTAAGACCTGACCCAAACAAACAAATGGCTATTTTAGAGATGTCGGCACCAGATAATGTGCAAGGTTTACATTGTTTTCTGGGCATGGTCAAAGCAAGTTTATACCAGACTTCAGTGAATTGACAGCACCTTTAAGAGAGCTAACACACAAAAATGTTGTATGGTCATGGTTGGAACATCATCACGAGGCGTTTGATGGCCTTAAGCAGAAAATTGCCACCCCACCTACGTTAAGATACTATGATGTGAATAAACTGTTCTTTCCTGCGATTCTTCAGATTTTGGTCTTGGTTCTTGGTGCAGTTATTCTTCAAGAGGGCAGACCAGTAGCCAATGCATCTAGGACACTTACTCAAACTGAGATGCATTATGCTCAAATTGAGAGAGCTTTTGGCAATAGTTTTCACATGTTCCAAGTTTCACGATTTTATTTATGGTCGAGCTATTCAGATTGAAACTGATATCAACCTCTAGTTACCATTCTAAAGAAGCCTATGCATTCCGCTCCAACTAGATTACAAAGAATGATGCTCAGATTGCAAAAGTACAATTTTGGAATCTTCTGCACTAAAGGTAAATTGTTCTGTTTTGGTTGATACCTTATCCAGATTACCTAGAAGTACAACAGAACAGCTTGATGCTGAAACTTTTGACTTTGATGTAATGTCAGTACATAATTTTTCCACCACTAGACTTGATGAGTTGAAAAGTCACACTACAACTGATCCAGTTTCACAAAAGCATAATCACTGCATCAGTGTCGGATGGCTGTCAAAGCGATCTAGTGTACCACCTGAGGTGCCATATTTTCCTTACAGAGATGAATTGTTGATGGAAGATGGTATTATTTTCCAAGATCCTAAAATTGTTTTTCCTGCTTCCTTACAGCAAGAATATATTCATATTTTGCATCGTGGTCACCCAGGTTTATTATCCACTAAGTGTAGGGCAAGAGAAGTAGTATTTGGGCCTTCATTATCAAAAGACATTGATAGTTATTTCTTCTTGTTCAGTATGTAATACTACCAGAGCGCATTTGCAAAGAGAAACGCTTTAGCTAAATCCAATACCTGAACTACTTGCTGTAGTAACTTGATATCTTTGAGTGGAACAATGAACACTACTTGGTTTTGGTAGACTTTTACTCAAAATGGTTTTGAGATTGATCTGCTACCAAACTTAACCTCAACAGCTGTTATTACTAAGTTGAAACGTCATTTCTCAGTTCATGGTAGTCCACACAAAAACTTTATTCTGACAATGGTACTAAGAGAATGGGACTTTGTACATGTCTCTAGTAATCGTGAATATCCTCAATCCAGTGGTCTAGCTGAATGAACAGAATGCAAAGCAATTACCTGAAAATTCAAAGCGTGACAGTACCAATGTATTCTTAACTTTACTTAATCTTAGAAACATACCTTGTGGTGATATTCTTGGCTCACCTGCTCAAAGACTTCTTTCCAGACAAACTAAAACTACCCCACCTATTTCATCAAATTTGTTGCAGCCTAACTCTAACAATAAAATCGTCAAGTCTGAATTGTTGAAGAAGCTAATATCCAAAAATCTAGTTATGGCAGATTGAGCAGATTACTTCGTTCATTGAGGGAAGGAGAGATGGTACGAATGCAGACAGTGAGAGGTTGTGATCTAATAGGACAGATTACAGGCATCTGTGACGAGCCAAGATCCTATTTGTTAAGGTCCGAGGGTGTTGGAGTATAGGAGGAATCATAGACATCTTCTTCCTGTACCAGAATTGTCATCATTGCAATCACAACATTGTATCAGTGATGCAAACTCTCTAAATCAAAGAATGTATCAGACATTGGTGCCAGACCAGAAAGTGTTCAAAAGTCTGATTCTGTTCCAGAAAATAATTCAGACATTCCACAGGTCAACCATTTTGCAGAGACTGTCCCAGTTGCTAAATCTGAGTCTTATGTCACACGATATGGATGAGTTTCTAAGCCTACTGTGAAATATGCAGCAACATGGACGTAATTGTTTATAAATGTGTACTTAGTATTGTATAATGCATGTCTTTAGATTATCTGTGATTTCTGCATGCTAAATAATATCACGACAAATTGATCTACATAGATAGATCATGCTGATCATGTAAGGTGTGTGCTGTGTCTTTAAGAAGCACGCAAGGTTGTGCATGCATGTATAAAGTCCAGACGTGCAATCCCTAGTGCCATTTTGTAGAAGCAGCTAGACTGAGCATGTATGATCGCAGTTGTTAGTTTGTATATAAGTTACTTATTCATAGTCAACAAGCCTCTATAGTGATGTGTTTGTATAGAGTAAAGCTGCTTAAACATAACCCAAAAAGACTTGTTTATTCATGTACCAACATGAAAGCAACAAGTAGTATTTACATTTACTAAGTAAATCACATGTACAGTCATGACAGAATACAGCTTGAGTAGCATACCTGAAGTTCCTTGTGCACAAGTTCATGCATAGATTTTATAGGTAGGTACTAGGCTATCGGCCGTAGGGCCTATACAAGCCTAGTCATAGTGATTCCCTGGCTATTGCTTGTCACAAATATTTACTTTCCTGGACCCCTGTCTAGCAGGACTACTGATCTGATCCCCGGGGTGAATTTCCTATCTCCCATTCAATCGTCAAGGTTCCTCTTGAAGAAGACCATTTAGGTGCTCTGCCTGACGGGTATGGGCAGCCTATTCCAGAGTATGGGGAGTCCTTGGGTCAGGAACCTATCCCTCCAGCATGTTCTATTCATCGTGATGACAACGTTAAGATCCCTGGAGCGTGTGGCTTGGAGGGATTGGGATTTCTTTAAGTGTAGCATGTCCAACAACTCTGGGTTTGACATGGCTTTGTATGTTAGACAGAGATCGCCTCTGAGTAGGCGATATGTGACAGAGTATAGCTGGAGTTTCTTTAGACAGTCAGCATAAGGCGTCTGCTTTAGGCATGTGATTCTTTTTGTGAGGTATTTCTGCGGCCTTTCTAGTTGTTGCAGATATCTTGTGAGGTACATACCAAATGGGGCATTGTATTCTATAATGGGTCTAATGAGGGATGAGTACAGAAGGACAATGACCTACTTTTTTTCTGGATGAAAAGCCCTTAGTGATGATGTGTGCCACATAGAAGGATTTTCTAACTGTTGTGGCTATGTGGTTAGCAAAGGTGAGACCACTGTCCACCTGTGTACCTAGGTCTCTTATCACACTTTTGGTGTTTAGTGTACTGCCACCTATGTGGTAGTTCACAGGTACGTGGTTTTTCCCAAAGGGGGCCACTATACATTTTTTGGCATGTAGCTTGAGCCCATGACTCTGACACCAGGCATTTGTTTCGGTAAGGCCCTTTTGTAGTATATCCACATCATTTGGGGATTCAGTATTCGCTCCCAGCTTGCAGTCATCTCTGAACTTTGTATGCCAGAGTCCCCTAGTGTTGGCCTGTACTTCACAGAAGTAGATACCAAACAAGAGTGGTCCCAGGACACAGCCCTGCGGTATGCCACTTGTCACTTGTCTGAAGCTGGATTTTGAGTCTGCTACTTTTACAGTGTGTGTTCTGTCAGTAGGTCAGTTTGCAACCCATCGAGTGTAGGGAATTAATGCCCAGCTTAGTAAGTTTATCTATGATTCCAGAGTGGGGGATAGTGTCAAGCCTTGGCTAGTCCAAGCAGGCTGTGTGAACCACCTTACCCTTGTCCACAGCTCTGGAGATTGATTCGAAAAAGTCGATCAGGTTCAGGAGGCAAGATCGTCCCTTCACAGACCCAGACTGGGTGGGGTCCAGTGTTTGAAGGTTGCCAATGTCTTTGTTTATAAGTTCCATGATAATACGTTCCTTGGCCTTGCAAATCAGGCTCGTCAGACTGATGGGATGGTAGTTCCCGGGATCCAAAGTGGATCCCCCCTTGTGGAGTGGGATGACTGTAGCTGTGTGCCACTCTGTGGGCATGAAGCCTGAGGTGAGGCTATGATTAAACATGACACATGGGTGAGGTGCCAGTTCATTTTGTAGTTCATACAGTACACAAGCCGGGATGTCGTCTGGTCCCATGGATCTATCTGTCAGGATATTGGCAATATCCTTTGGATCAGTATATCTAGTGCCATTCTGTTGTAGCTCAGAACAGATCTAAGTATTGCCATTTAGATTCTTGACATAACTATAGAATGCCTTGTGGTTGTCTTTGGAATCTTTGGCAATTTTTTTTTTTGTAACTAGCTTTGGAAGATTTTATGAGGGATCTCCACTTTCTACTGAGGCTGGTGAGGGAGTTTTTTGAATCCTGGGTTCTTCCTCTTTTCTGCAACAGTTTCCTCCTTCTGTTGTACAGCTCGTTTATATCTAAGCAGTAGTAAAAATATTTAACTTTTCTAGTTTACAATCTCAGTGGAAAAGAGCATCAGAAGTGAATTGTAGCATCTGTATTAGCATTTTTCCTACTTCCTTTTTTGTACACATATATACAGTTCTTAATATATAATGGTTTTTGAATATTCTGGGTAAGGTGTAGTATGTTATGGTTGGTGCATATTAAGAGACTTTTGAGTTAAAAATTGCAACAAGTGTGCAGTGCCTAACCAGTGTCTTTAAAAAAGAACAGTGTGCTTGTTTCCCAGCCTTAATATTGGGCAGTATGCAATTTTATCCTTATATTAGGGATGGGGGTATGATTCCAGGTGGAGCGGTCTAGTGTGGTAAATGCCTGTTCCCCATAGCTAACTTGAATCTAGGTCTCGCTAAGTTCGGTCATCCTGAGTCTGTCTGAGTTTGTATTTTGAGATGATGAAATTGGACATGTTGGTGCTGTCACCACAGAGTCCATAATGCTTACCAGAATGAGTCTAGATTAGAAATATCCACTGAGCAGCTTAGTCTTGGCTTATGTTGAGGTAACTATTTTCTGTTGTTCTAAATATTTTTTATTCTGTTTAAAAAAAAAATTAATTAGGTGGTTTGATGTTTTGGGAGGCCATGGTGGTGCAGCGGTTAGCGTTGCTGCCTCACAGCAAGAGGTTCTCCGGTTCGATCCTCGGCTGGGGTGCCTTCTGTGCGGAGTCTGCATGTCATCCCTGTGGTCGCGTGAGTTTCCTCCGGGTGCTCCGGTTTCCTCCCACATCCCAAAGACATGCTGTAGGTGGATTGAACACACTAAAGTGTCCCTAGGTGTGAGTGCGTGCATGTGTGTGCTTTCTGTGGAAGGCTGGGTGCTGGGCTGGCAACTCGACACCGTAAAACTCCACTGCCAGTCATGAGCAGACGGTGATCCGCTGTGGCGACCCCTAACCGGGAAAAGCCGAAAGAAAAAGAAGAAGGTGGTTTGATGTTTTGCATTAAAGCATCCTTCCACATAGCTGTGTGCTGTCAGTTCTAGCAGTCTGTCATTGGTCAGGTTGGAGCTGCAGCCATAAGGGGAGTTCATTGTATGGTTGCATATGCAGAATTTCTTAAAATTAAACACTGCATGTCTAATTTTGAAAGTTGCTCTAGTTTAATAGGGCAGCTATCCCCAGAATTAATGTTTTTAAAATCCAATTACTACAGAAAGGTACACTGGAGATCTTTGCATTCAGTGCTAAGTTGTAGAGCTGCAGAAGTTGCAATCTGCATTGCCTGAATGTTATTTAAGGTACTGGCTTTGACTGGGGGGGGGGGGGGGTCACTAAGCATAAATAGCTTGCACTGATCTGTAGGTTGCTTAAGTGCATACCGCTCAAGTGTACCTCATTATGAGGAAAGTACCTCATTTGGGGTCATAAAAAGTTCATGTTACTCAAAGTTCCACATTGAAAGGGTCTGACATACCTTCTGTGTTAGGAATTTTTGTAAATGGTTTCCATTTCCATGGTAAATATAAATCACGTTGATTCATTAAATGATCTGTTTTATACATAAAACCAACATTTTTTAACCATCCTATGACCTTCCTGGTTGAAGGTTGTTAGTACGCCATTAGTATGCGCTCCACATTTGTCTATTTATTACACATTATGAGGGCTGGTGTTTCTCATTTTGGGGATAGAAGGTTGAGAGCTATGCTTAAGTGTAGTGCCCTGCAAAGTTAAGTGTTGTGATTGTGAATTTCTGGTTGTAGTTAGCTGCATATATATCCCTTGTATTCAAATTAAGTGTTTTTTTTTAGGTTTCAGTCTAGATCTTTGAGGGAGAGAGACTTACAGCAGTATTGCATCTGGGTTTAACTTGGTGATGTCATTCATCATCTGATCTATTTTATCAAGCAGATGAAAGTTCTCCTGTACTGTGATAGTATCTGTTCAGTGCTCCTATTCCTCTGCTTTACCACCGGGAAGATGTCAAATGATTTCAGAGTTGTACCTTATTTCATCTCATGCAGAGAGAAGTATGTAAGCAGTGGTAAAACTTAGGAGTACAGTGCCTTATTGTTTGCTGCGTGGAAAAGTATTCAAAGTCAAAATATAGATTCTTTGGGAAAGTATGGAGGGTATGCCTGTACTGCTGCAAATGTTTTCTTCAAAGGTCTGTTACATTGTGGAGTTAATACAGCTGCACTGTCGCAGTTTGGGGAGGAGTCGTGCAACAGTGTAGCAGCTGAGCATATTTCAATCAGTAGTGTTTGACTGTTGTAGGATGAGGGACTACTAAGATGTTGTGATTATAAAAGCCTCATTTATTTCTTGTTCAAGGGTTTATCTTGTAATGTTATATTTATTTATTGCTTTTGTTTAACGCGTTTTGATAAAGATTTTTTTACACTTGATATGGAAATTGTGGAAATAGCTCATTGTGTAATAAAAAACTTCAAACAGTGTTATATTTGAGGACAAGAAAATGATAATAGATTATGATTCGACATACAGTACAAATTGCTACAAAGCTTTGTTTGTGACAGAAAAATTGTAAGTTGTGAAATTGTCAATAGGAGTAGGAGGTAATTTGAAGTGCAAAGAGCAGTAGACCAGATTGTATCAGGAGGAGTATGAAAGCCATTTATTTAGTAGAAAGGGTATATAGAGAGAAGTGAGACCCAAGAAAAGAGGCTGAGAGGGAGAGGCAGCATTTAGGTTATCCCAAGAGAGGTCCAAGAGTATGTATAGCCTAGTACTTTTTAGGTGATAATTTAAGTGAAGTTTGAAAGACTTATTGTTTTCTAATATTCTAAGAGAGGGAGAGAGACATATGGAGTCTCAGGTTTTAGAGGGAGAGGGGGAGTATAGAGAGTTGCCAGGTGTATTGTTTGATTTAGTTACAGTTGCTAACATCTTGTCCAGAAATATGTAGTGATCTTTTGGAACTGTGAAGTTGGAGAATATTGCTTAGACTTTGGTATTTGTCTGGGTCACATATGAGCTTATGTGTCGTTATAAGCTGTAAGCAGGTTAAATAGTGCCTTAATTCCAACTATTGAAGTTGCTTTAGTGAGAGGCAGCAATGTGTCCTATAGTGATGGTTGGCACTAAATTTTGAAATTTTATTCTAGCACTCATCAAGTAAGAAAAGCTGATTGGATTGTAAATTGATGAGTATGGGGGCTGCATGTAGGAGAGTACTGATAAGAGAGATTGTTGTTTTAGATAGGGTTTGGCTGTATAACGGTGTCACAATTTTTGATGGGTCTTCTTTGCAGCCTGTTTTGTGTCATTCAAAGTTTAGGTTTTCATCCAGTGATAATCTCTAGTAGTTTGGCATGGATATTGTTAGAATCGAAAAGGAATTTTTTTTTTTTTTTTGGTTTTGTGATGTCCCTACTTTGGGCCAGTAATCAAGGAGCCTGAATCCTCACCACAGATACTGGAGAGGGAATACAGATACTACTGGGAATACAAATGGACGCATTCAGTATTTCCAGATGTAGACCTTTCTGCATCAAGCACAGTTTCCCTTATGAGCACACAGGGAACACAGTCATCCCAGGGTCTGGGTTTCTCTCTCTCCCCAGATCCCCAGTAAGGCTCCCAACTGGCACAGCTGCAGGTTAAGTTCTCAGCCAAGTCCTCCAGCACCCTCTCTGTGAAACCAGTGCTTCATGTCCCTGCTCCAGGTAGCTGAGACACACGCGTGCTCACTCACTCACTCTCTCTCTCACACACACACACACACACACACACACACACACACACACACACACACACCTTCTGCCCAGACTGTAAGTTATCACTGCCGCCAGCTACCTAAGGCTCTTGCAAGGGTAGCCAAGTATACAGAGTGAAGTTAATATTAATACAAATGGTAATGTTGACCAAACAGCCAGGCTTCGAGAGTGGCCATAGTACCACTAATAGATACAAGTACTCTCAAATGTTAAAATATTTTCTGAAGGACCAGCCCCAATGAAAAGTTTAAATATATTTAATAATAAATGAACTTAGGTTCATAGGTAGGTACTAGGCTATCGGCCCAAGGGCCTACGTAAGCCTAGCCAGCAAGGTTCCCTGGCTTACGCCACCCAAGAAAGTTATTTTCCTGTGCCACTGTCGAGCAGAGACACAGAAGTGATCCCCAGGGTGTATTTCCTATTTCCCATCCACTCATCAAGATTTTTCTTGAAGAGTGCTAATGAAGAACTTTGTTTGACATAGATGGGAAGCCTCTGGGACAGGAATCTATCCCTCTAGCATGTCCTGTTTATTGTGGTGACAAGGTTTAGGTCCCTAGAGCGTGTAGCTCGGAGGGATTGGGATTTCTTTAGGTGTAGCATGTCCAACAGCTCTGGGTTTGGCATGGCTTTATATGTTAGGCAGAGATCACCTCGGAGAAGGCGATATGCTACGGAGTAAAGCTGGAGTTTTTTTGAGGTGGTCAGTGTAGGGCATTTGTTTGAGGCCAGTAATCCTCTTTGTGAGGTACTTCTGTGGCCTTTCCAGCTGCTGCAGATGCCTTGTGAGGTGCATTCCAAAAGGGGTGTTGTACTCTATAATGGATCTAATGAGTGTCGAGTAGAGGGGAACAATGGCCTCTTTTTTTTCCTGGATGAGAACCCTTTTATGATGAGGTGTGCCACGTAGAAGGACTTCCTGACTACTGTGGCGATGTGACTATCAAAGGAGAGACTACTGTCCACTGGGTCCCAAGGTCTCTTATCACGCATTCACAGTTGAGTAGATTGCTGCCTATGTGGTAGTTCATGGGTACGGAGTTTTTTATCAAAGGGGATGACGCTGCACTTTTTGGCATTGAGCTTGAGGCCATGGCTCTGACACCAGGCATCTGTCTCAGCGAGGCCCTTCTGTAGGATGTCTACATCATTTGGGGACTTGACTATGGTTCCTAGTTTGCAGTCATCTGCGAACTTCGTTAACCTTTACTTCAGAGAAGTAGATACCAAACAGGAGAGGTTCCAGGACTGAACCCTGTGGTACTCCACTTGTCACTGCTTTGAGGTCAGATTTGGAGTCTGCAACTTTTACAGTGTGGGTTCTGTCATTGAGCCAGTTGGCAACCCATCTTGTGACGTAGGGATTTATACCTAGTTTAGTGAGTTTAGCTATAATTCCTGAATGGGGGATGGTGTCGAAAGCCTTGGGCGAGGTCAAGATAAGATAGGCTGTGTGAACCACCTTACCCTCATCTACGGCTTTGGTGACTGCCTCAGAGAAGTTGATCAGGTTCAGGAGGCATGATCTGCCTTTCACAAAGCCGAACTGGGTGGGATCCAGTGTTTGGAGGTTATCAATGTCTTTGTTTATAAGTTCCATGATGATACGTTCCATGGTCTTGCAGACCAAGCTCGTCAGGCTAATAGGTCGATAGTTCCTGAGATCAGTGGTGGCTCCCCATTTGTGGAGTGGGATAACTGTTGCTATGCGCCATTCAGTGGGCAGAAAGCCTGATGCAAGGCTATTATTGAACATGGTGCTTAAGTGGGGAGCCAGTTCGTTCTGAAGTTCGTGTAAAATGCAGCCTGGGATGTTGTCCAGTCCCATGGATGCTGTGTTTTTGGCTTTAGAGAGTGCAGCCTTTACCTGCGTAGTTGTGATTACAGGGACTCTGCATTCTTCCTGTATAGATATGGGCCCTTTAGGGGGTGAGAGGGGGTGGTAAAGTTAACACTGAACCTATCTGCCAGGATGTTGTCAATATCAGTTGGTTCTGTAATTTTCTTGCCTTTGTGTTGTAACTCAGAGCAGATCTGGGTGTTGCCATTGAGGTTCTTGACATAGCTATAGAATGCTTTGTGGTTGTCTTTTGAATTGGTGGCAATTGTGTTTTTGTAGCTAGCTTTGGAGGATCTTATAAGGGATCTCAGCTTCTTACTGAGGCTGACCAGGGAGCTCCTCCACTCATGGGATTTTACTCTCTTTTGCAACAGTTTCTTCCTTCTGTTGTACAGTTTGTTTATGGCAGGGGACCACCAGGTTGGCTTCCTTTTTTGGAAAATATGAAATATTTATTTACAGAAAACACCAGAGTTTCAACCACAGAAAATATTAAAATAACACAGATAAATAGATTCACAAATATACAGAAAAGCATTATTTTAACTAATCTCACTACATTTTCCTGCCTAATCTAAACAGTTACTCTTCCCTGGCTTACTAACTAGAGCAAGGCAAGATGAAGTAGGTGAGGGATCCTTCCATGTCAGGTTCCAAGAAGCGGACTGCCCCTAAACTTCAGTCTCATCTAGTATTAAAATATTATTTCTGTACAGAATGACATCACACACATCTGGTCATCTGTCTTCTGGTTCCCATGCAACCTCCCATTGCTAGAAGCTGTCAGGATTTATCATATAGATACCAATAATAAACACACACAGAGCCTTGCTAAGATCTGCTGCAGCTTCTGGAAGTCATAAAACAATTTCAAGCTTCAGCCCTTTCAGAGTAGCAATTAGTTCACCCCAGTGACAATGCAGGAAGCTTCCTAGTACAGCCTTTTTGTTTCTGGCTGCATTCAAAACTGTGAGATAACCTCTTTATAGCCTTGGCCCACTAATTTGATTTTCTTACTATTTTTCAAAGTTAGGTGGATTGAGAGTAATCTCTGCTCTTCCAGTCTCCTCTGTTATAGTATATACATGTAAACAGTTACAGTAATGCGTGTACATTTTGTTTCTTTCTAGCAGGGCACACTACTGATACATTTTTAACACAAGCAACTTTACAAATACATTTTCAGCACAAGCATCTGTACAAATCGGTTTGATATTCAAATAATATATAATTCTGTACTAAATTCCAGCTAGCTCTGCTGGCGTATGTTAAACATCCACTGCCCTACTTCTCCTGGCATAGATGGCAGTACCTCCTATCCTCACAGGTTTGATAATTACTTAGGGATGAATAAGATAAGTTTGGATTTGGGGAGGATTAGAAGGTGCTGTAATTCAGTTAAAGTCTCAATTTGTGAGAGTACTTCTTGGGTGTACTGTTCTTGTTTAACTATGTTTTTGGCAGAGCAGACGATTGTGGAATCATCTGAATATTGGATGATGGTTGCGAAATGCAGGTTATTAATGAATATATTAAAAAGTGGTTGACTGAATATAGAGCCTTAAGGCACTCCTGCAGTTACCAAGAGAAAGGAAGAGATGTTGTTTTGCCACTTAATGCTTGTTGGCTATTTGAGAGGTAACTGTTAAACTAAGATAGTTAGTGTTTATCAAAGCCTAGAGAAGACATCTTGCATAACAATTTGTAGTGTGACATTGTGTTGAAGATTTTGGACAGATCAAGGAATATGGAAGATACAAGGTTATTGTTTCTGCTTTGATAAACTGCTTTAACAGCTTAGTAGTGCAATGCTGGTGCTGTAGTAAGGACAGCAACTATGCTGTGACGGAGAAAGTAGTAAGTTTTCAGTAATGTAGGCAAGAACTTGGGAATTTATACGCTTCAAGTATTTTAGACAGAGGAGATAGGATAGCTGTGGGCCTGTCATTGGAGTTTCCATCCTCTACCAAAACTACAGAGGCCTCCAAAGCAGACACCCAAGCAACTGCCACCTCAAGACATAAGACATGCAACACATAGTTCTCAAAGTCAGTGTGCTAAACAGTCACAGCCCTTAAGGCCAAACACAATGCCAGACACACTTGTTATAGGTGACTCCATAGTCAGACACACTGATGTCCCACTCACCAGACTGAACAAGGAAAAGATCACAGTTAGCTGCCTGTCAGGCACTAGAATCCGCCACATAACACAAGCACTCAGGTCACTCCACAGCAAGTACAAGTATGACTCAGTCATTGTCCATGCCGGTGTGAACGACCTGTGATGTACCTCCCTGGACTACATGAAAAGAGACATAGAGGAGCTCTCAGATTATGTAGCCCAGGCCGGTATGACCCTGACCCTGAGCAGTATCCTACCCTCACCAAGAATGATGCCACAATACAGAGACAAAATGATCAGCTTTAATAATTGGCTTAATTACTGGTGTCATTCTAAGGGATCAATGTCTGTCTGCCTGGGATGACATGCTTGACAAGCCACGCTGCTTCAAGGGCGGCTTGCACCTGTCACCCTGGGCTTCCGGATATTGGCAAAGGCTCTTGCCACCCCTATAGTGCCTTTTTTAGGCAAGGCTCAAATGATAAACCTACCGCCCTAGAAAACCAAAAATGGAGAAAAACTAAGGGTAATACTGCTCAATGCCAGAAGTCTAAACCTCAAGATGCACGCCCTCGAAGCCCTCCTCAGTATGGAGAACATTGATGTTTGTGCTGTGACTGAAACCTGGTTCAAGGCTCCTGAGAGCACCCCAGCACTATCAGGTTATACCTCATATCATGCGTTCTGGCCCCAAAATCCGGACCGAACTACAAAAGGAGGGAGTATCCATATTCATAAAGGATACCCACACCTCCAGGTTAGTGGCAACGCCTGAAGCATCGGAGACCATCCAGGTGCAATTAACCATAGGTAAAACTGCCCTACAGTTTGTAACATGCTACAGACCACCTTCTCAAACTCAGGAAACCCACACAGCCTTCCTGAAGACACTGGAGAGTATAAATGTCTCTCCAAACACCATCATATTGGGTGACTTCAACTACCCAAACATAGACTGGGAACATTACTCAAGCCCCAACACCCTAGCCCAAAGGTTCCTTGAGTTCATAAACTCAAATGCTATGGAACAACTAGTCACCATTCCCACAAGAGGAGAAAATATACTAGACCTGATCATCACAAACATGGGGACAAAATGCTCCACACGAAGTATATCCCTCATTGGCGAGATCAGACAATAAATTAATCTCACTCGAGACCCACATCCGCCCCACCCCAGCAAAAGACCACAGTGAAGAACTTCTCAAAAGCAAACTTCACACTTCTTAAGACTGGAGTGGTATCCTTCAAGGCCCCCGAGCCAGTGGAAACCACAACCCATGCTGCTGAAACCCTTACAAATGCCTTCTATGAGCACCTCCAGGAATGTATGGATCAAGCAATCCCTAATAAAATCAAGACCTTTTCCACCAAAGGCAGGCGCCCGGTCTGGTGGACTCCAGCCATAAACAAACTCTACAACAAGAGGAGAAAGCTACTACATGACAGAGCAAAATCCCTAAATGGGAAGGCATCTCTGATCAATACTAGCAAAAAACTACGATCACTCATAAAATCATCCAAGGCCAACTTTGAGAGAAAAATCGCTAATGACACAAAAGACAGTCATAAAGCCTTCTTTAGCTATGTTAGAAACCTGGGTGGAAACTCCCAGATATGCTCAGAATTAGTCCAAAATGATAAAAAATCACTGAATCCACAGACATTGCCAACATACTGGCAGACAGGTTCAGTGCAAATTTCTCCCCCCCCCCCCAAAAAGGAGAAATATCTATCCCACCAGAGTCTAGCCTCCCAAACATCTCAGATGCCCAGGTGAGAGCTGCTCTCTCTAAAGCAAAAACACAGCATCAATGGGACGGACGGTGTCCCCGGCTGTGTGCTACGAACTCAATGAGGAACTAAACCCACACATAAGGCTGCTGTTTAATCTTAGCCTTACTACAGGATCACCCAAAGAATGGCGACGGCAACTGTGGTCCCACTCCACAAAGGCGGTGCTTCTCGGACCCTGGAAATTACCGCCCCATAAGCTTGCGAGCCTTGTCTGCAAAGCTATGGAGAGGATCATAATGGAACTCATAAATAAAGACATTGGGGACCTACAGACACTGGATCCTACCCAATTTGGCTTTGTCAAGGGCAGATCCTGCCTCTTGAACTTGGTCGACTTTTTTGAAACAGTCACTAAGGCCATTGATGAGGGTAAGGCAGTTCACACAGCCTACCTTGACCTAGCAAAGCATTAGACACAATACCCCACTCGGGCATCATAGAAAAGCTCACCAGCTTAGATGTAAACCCATATGTCACAAGATGGGTTGCAAACTGGCTCAAGGACAGAACACACAGGGTTAGAGTTGCTGGTGCCATGTCAGACTCTAAGCCGGTCACAGGCGGTGTCCCACAGGGCTCAGTCCTGGGCCCCTCTTGTTCGGCATTTATTTTTCTGAAGTGCAGGCAAACATAGGGGATTGTGGCTGACAAAATTTGCAGATGACTGCAAACTGGGCACCATAATTGACACTCCATCAGACACAGACATCCTCCAGAAAGGTCTCATAGAAATGGATAACTGGTGCCCGAGCCATGGCCTTAAGCTAAATGCCAAAAAATGTATAGTCATACCCTTTGGGAAAAACAAGGTAACCCTAATTACCACATAGGTGGTAATCCATTAAACACGGAAGAAGTTATCAGGGACCTGGGGACCCAAGTTGACAGTAACCTCTCTTTTGACACTCACATTGCCAAAGTGGTTAGGAAGACCTTCTACATTGCCCACCTGATCATGAAGGGATTCACATCCAGATCAGGAGAGGTCATTGTACCCTGTACTCTTCACTTATCAGACCAATGATTGAGTACAACGCCCCATTCGGAATGTACCTTACCCGACACCTGCAGCAGTTGGAAAGACCCCAAAGTTCCTCACCAAAAGGATAAAGGGGCTCAAACATATGTCATATGATGCCCGACTGAAGAAACTCCAGCTCTATTCAGTCGCATACCGTCTGCTCAGAGGTGATCTGTGCCTGACATACAAGGCCATGTCCAACCCGGAATTAATGGACATGCTCCACCTCAAAAAATCCAAATCCACCAGAGCCACGAGAGCAAGAGACTTAAACCTCAACACGGATATAAATAGGATGTGCTGGAGGGACAGATTCATCACCCAGAGACTCCCTACACTATGGAACAGAATCCCAGTCCATGTGAGGCAGAGCCCCTCACTGACTCTGTTCAAGAGAAATCTTGACGAGTGGATGGGAGATCGTAGGTTTACCCCGGGAATCATCTCTGTATCACTGCTGGACAGAGGCACAGCAAACTAATGGGTATAGTATTCTCATCCTAAGGGGTGGTGAAAGCCACACGCACTCTGGCTAGGCTTATAAATGCCCTAGGGCAGATAGCCTAGTATGAACCTATGAACCTTATGTTGGGGAAATATGTAGGATTATTTTTCCTACAGAGTAGGAACACGACTTTCCTTGATAGACTGCTAGCTGTCGGCCCCCAAACCTGACTCAAGATGCCCAATCTGCCTGTCTGGACCTCTTTGAATCTATCAAGATTCAACCCTTTAACCTGATCCTGGGTGACTTTAATTACCCAGACGTAGACTGGAAGAACTACTTATGCCAGAACACAAAATCCCAGAGATTCCTCGAATTTTGTCAATGCAAATACTTTGGAACAGCTAGTTGATACCCTCACAAGAGGTGATAATATCTTGGATTTGGTATTAACCAACATGAGTAACTACTGCAACATCCTTGTAGTGTCATCCTACCTGTTAAGATCTGACCGTAAAGTGGTTACTTTCAAAGTCCTCATCTCCCCCAACCCCCCCCCCTCTAGATAGGGTCAAACAACAAAAAAAAACTTATCCAAAGCTGATTACGGCCTCTTGAGGGATGGTATAAACAGCTTCACAGCTCCCCCCCTTCTCTAGGAAATGGCACCAGTATCCAAAACTGTACTAGCATTTAGATAGATGCATGGAATCAGAAATACCTGACAGGGCTAAATCATCCTCCACAAGGAAGAGTTAACCTGTCTGGTGAACATATCGAATAAATAAACTTTATAACAAAAGGAAAAAAATTCTTGCCAGGACCAAGAAGGAGCAGGTGCCCATTTGGAAGCAATCTCTCCGTAGTCTGAACAAACAAATAATAGCACTAGTGAAATCCTCCAAAGCAAACTTGGAGTCCAGATTGGCCACATCTACTGCAGGCAGTCATAAGGCTTTCTTCACTCAAAGGAAGCAGCAGCCAGATCTGTTCAGAACTGGTTGTCAAGGGCACTACATATACAAATGCCATAGATATAGCAGACTTGCTGTCTGACGGATGTCTCCCCCCATCAGTGAATCAGGACATTCCCAGTAGCTACCCCCTTCTCTTTATATCTGGGGAATAGGTAATCTCTGCTTTTTCAAAGGCAAAAAATACAGCCTGCATGGGACAGTAACATCCCAGGCTGCATCCTACATGAACTCAGGCAGGAACTTGCTGTACCATTAGGCGCCCTGTTCAACCAAAGCCTGAGAACTGGCTTTGTCCCAGCTGAGTGGAGGACAACCAGTGTCATTCCTTTGCACAAAGGTGGCGTGTCCACAGATCTGGGAAATTATAGACCCATCAGCCTAACTAGCCTGATCTGCAAGGCCATGGAACGGATTGTCACAGACCTCATTAAGAAGAACATTGGCAATCTCCAGACACTCGATCCAATACAGTTTGGCTTCATCAAGGGTTGGTCATGTCTGTTAAATTTGATCAACTTCTTTGAGACGGTCACCAAAGCCATTGATGAGGGGAAGATGGTGCACACCACCTACCTTGACCTGGGCAAAGCATTAGACACTATTACCCACTCGGACATAATAGATAAACTCTTTCAAGTAGGCATCAATCTGTATGTTACCAGATGGGTAGCTAACTGGCTCAGTGATAGAACTCACCTAGTCAAAATAGGGGAAGCAACCTCAAGCAGTAGACCTGTAACGAGAGGCATACACTAGGGTTCGGTCTTGCGGCCTCTGTTATTTGGGAATACTTTTCTGAGGTACAGGCCAAAACCAGTGGGCTACGGCAGACCAAGTTTGCAGATGACTGCAAGCTGGGTGCTGTCATCAATTCTAGTGATGTGGACATCCTCCAAAA